>NW_007251346.1:295722-356903 GCF_000164805.1 Carlito syrichta | reverse complement strand
GGGGGGGCGGGGTGCGCCTGCCTGCGGGAGCCAGATGGGGGCGGTGGAGGGGCCGAGTGGAGAAGCCGGCAGCAGTGCAGGAACAAACTTCAAAGTCAGTTCTCAAAAAGCCAGAAAAGTAAAAATAAAAACAACAACAAAAACCCCAAACCAGAAAACACCTCTTTAAAAACCAGCCCCGACTTCATGTGTCTTGCCATGGCCCCACTGGGAGCTGAGGTGTGCATGCAGTTGGGCCGCTGTCTCTAACTCTGGACTGTTCACCCCTGACTGCGGGGACAGGGGACAGGGTAAGGGCAGCTTCTCTGCAGGAGCCACAAACACCGCGTGATTGCTCCTCAGTGGCCTGGCCTTCCAGGAGACTTCAGATCTACATGTGCATATACGCCCCCCCCCGCATATTTCTTCCCTTTCTTGGCAGGGTGTGGGTTCACAGTTGGGGGGACTAAACTGCATGTCCCCTTGCCCTCCTGGCTGCCGCTGGGTGCTGAGTTTGTGCAGTGTCCTGGCTGAACTGCCCCGCAGCCCAGGGCCCCTCTGCTGGTGCCACCCCCAGGAGGCCACAAAGTATGCCCTGAGCCAGGAAGTCTTGCTGACGTCTTCATGTTCTCAACGCAGTAGGTGCTCAATAGGTGCTGACTGTCCAAGGAAAAGTGAGTCTTCCTCTTGGATCTGGACACCCAAGGCCCAGCCAGCCCTCCACAATCCCTTCAGAGGACTTCTCCATGGATTTCTGCAGAACTCCAAGCTCGGCCCACGATGGGGCCTGGCCTCAGGGACCTGAGCTTGGCCCGCTCTCTGGGAGTGAGGATGGGAAGAAAGAGGAATGGCTCCTCAGCCTGACTTTCCATACGGTTGTGTCTGTGCGGCATTGGCCACGAGTTGGGCAGCTCGCTAGACACATTCACCATCCTGCAGGGGTCGCTCTGTCCGTGTCAGGGAGAAGGACACTGAGGCCCCGTTCTCCCAGGGCGTGGATCCACACCCAGGCCTGCTCTCGCCCACCTCAAAGGACGGACAGCACGGCCACACTGCACCCTGAGTTGGCCCCACGGAGGACGCAGGAGACTGCCGTGTGCCTCTCCGTTGTCCGCCTTGCCCAGCTGCCTGGGTGAAAGCAGCGGCTCCTCAAAGCGAGGCCAGGGTCACCAACCGGCACTAGGTCGGGAGCTGGCTGGGTCTGGGGCCTCACTGTGGTCATCCGTGTGTGCTGGGCCGAGTCTGGGGACGGGCTTCGGTCCTGGGCATACACACAGACTTGGGGGCGTCTCCTGACCCAAACCCCCAGGCCCAGATGGGAGGTCTGGGTGAACAGAAGGCCTTGCTCTGCTCTGGCTTGTGGGAAATGACCCTCAGCTCCTTCCTGGGACGGGGACCCACCACAGATTTGAGGCAGGAGGGTTTCCCACCAGCTGTTCAGGACCCAAGATGGCCAAGTGGGACCCCAGTCCTTCTCCCAGCTGGAAGAGGGGTGGGGATCATTTCCTCATCTTTCAGCCAGGGTGAGAAGAGCCCTTCCTTCCTGCCTGCCCTGGGCAGGGTCCAAGGCACACGGAGCAGAGTCAGAGCCCAGCCTCCCAGAAAGGCTCTCTGGCGGGGATGTGACCCACCTGGCCCTGCTCAGACCACACCTCAGTTCCCACATCTGTGGAGTGGCCACAACCTCCTGCTTCCACGCCCCTCTTGGGTGGCCATGGCCGTCGACACTCCGGGTGCTGTGGAAATGCTGAGGGCCGGATCTGCTGCTTCCAGAGTTCCCGCATCAACTCTCGACTACCAAAAGCCAGGAGCTGAGGGAAGATGGCCTGCCCTGCCGGGTCCTACAGCCTCCTGTGGCTGGGCCAGGCCGGAGTGCTGGGCTGCAGGTCCACGTGGTTCCCTCCCCACCCCTGGGCTGAGTCCAACCCTGTTTCTCTTCCTCAAGCCTTGCTTGGCTGACACGTAGAAGTCTTCTGACTTGGCCGTGTTGCGTGTGGCTGGGTGTCTTTAAACCGACCTTTCCGACATCCCTGACCAGCACGGCAAGAGTGGTGGCCCCAGGGTCTCTCTCTGCCCTGAGTCCCAGTGTGCCCTCGAGTCCTGTGCTCATCGCACGCCCACAACCACCCCTGCCCACAGCAACCCTGTGCAGGCACCTCGCACACACATAGGCAGCGAGGAGCAGGCACACCCGGAGAGTGGCCCGTGCCACACGTGTGCGCACACAGGCCGGCCCCAGGTGGTGTCTCTCCTGGCCAGGCCTGGAGCCAGTCAGAGCCGTTCTTCTGGAAGGGCTCCCAGCTCGCTTCCTCCCAGCCTTCACTGCTGCCTCCAAGTGGCGAGGGGATGCAGCTGGTCCCCTGGCCCATGCAGGATCTTTGTCCCGTGACCCTCAACGGGGCCAGGGCTGGAGAGGTGACCTCGCTTGGGAACGACAACCACAGCACAAATGACGGCTAGGCATACTTGACTGGCTACGACTGAGCCAGCCATGCTCTGAGGCTTCCGGACAGTGACTCTCTCATGGCGGCTGGGGAAACCCAGGCCCACGAGTCGTGTGGCCAGGGTCTGACAGCTCCTGCAGTCTGACTCTGGAGTCGTGACGCTGTGCCAGGGGCTCTGGTGGACTTGGCGTGCTGGGGGTGGCCTGGCCGGGGCGACCAGAAGCATGGCCTCTCGCTGGGCCCAGGCTGCTCCACACGCGGCAGCAGGCACTGCTGTGTTCTCCCACCACTGGTGCCTGCCCGTGCTGGCCACTCTCGCAGACGAGGCTGCCCAGGGCTGCCCTGGCACAGGACCCAGCGGCCAGACGCCTGCGTGAGTAGTGACTCCTGCAGGCAGGTGCTCTCCACGGGGCTCGGTTCTGGGTAGCCTGGCTGGGAAGCGGCAGGGGGGCCCCTGGGGCTCTGGCCAGCACCAGCCACGACTCGACTGACCCGGGGCAGGCACGAGGCCCGGTCATCGCTGCTCCCCGGTGCTGGCTGGGTCCTTGCTGTTGGGAAGGCAGGGCTCTCGTGCCACTGGAAGGAGCATCAAGAGGCTAGCCCTGCCCAAGGAAGACTGGGGCCGGAGCACACAGTCGTGCGCTGCAGCCAGGGCCAGAGCCTTCCTTCTGAGTCCTGGGATGTCAGAGGCTCCCGGAGGTGCTTGTGGAGGGGCCTCCCCCAGCTCTGCTCGTGGCCACCTCACCGGCCCCAGCTTCGCGTCCGTGGTGGGTCCTCCCTGGGTGCACGTGGACGTGCAGAGCGGGGCAGTTGTTCTCAGGGACCCGCCTCCAGGACTGATGACGCGCCAGCCAGGGAGGGGGGTGCTGCCCCGGGGCTCACGTCCTCTCCACAGGTGCACCGCTGTCACCAGCTCAGGCTCAGCGTGGGAGAGCCATGCTGAGTGAGGGGGTCACGCCGCTGCTGGGGACCTCGGGGCCCCCACCCGGTCCAGAGTTTGGAGTCCCATCTCTCGGGCTGCCCAGCCCGGCACCTGCCCAGGATGGCTGCCAACACTGCGTCTCGCTCTGGAGGTCGCAGGGGGCCTCTCCCTGACCCGGGGCCTGGGCTGCTGCCTGGATTAAACACCCTCCTGGCATTGCCCCCACCTTCCTGGGCGGTCTGGGATCTGTTCCTGGGTTTCACTTTTAATTGCAGGCCCAGATAACTCAATCTGTCCAGGCCTTCTTGGCTCAGAATCCTCAGATGACAATGGTAACTGTGACCCTAATCAGAACAGCCGTCATTCAAGGCTCCACCCCTCATGCGGACACGGGCCTGGGCACGTGGCTCTAACAGAGAACAGACAGCGAGGTCCTGACTGTGGGGACCTGGGGTGGGTGTGGCTAGCCACAAGGGCCTCAGGTCCCCAGAGCTACTGCCACCCGACAGGGCTGGACAGGGCCCCCAGGCCTTCTGGGGGCTTTGTCCGGGAGGGGAGAGGCAGGGTCTGCCGCATCGCACCAACTCAGACAGAGGCCCTGGCCACGGCCTACAGAGGCCCCAACAGTCCAGGGACTCTGAGCTGCATTTCACAAGGCCCCTGGGAAAATCAGTGGTTCTCAACCTGGGGTGATTCTGCCCCCCAGGGGGCACCTGGCAATTTCTGGAGACACCAATGACTGTCATGATTGGGAGAGGAACCGCTGGCATGCCGTGGTAAAGGCCAGGGATGCTGCTAGACAGTCTGCTGCGCCCAGGACAGCACCCGGGGCAGAGTCACTTGGCCCAGAATGTCAATTGTGCCGAGGTTGAGAAGCCCTGGGTTAAACCCTCATGCTGGCAACTGGCAATGGATTTCTGGTTTTTTATTATGGCAAAAAAATTGTAATAACAATAACGAAAAAACAAAAGCAAAGGAAAAGAAACTCAACTCAAAAAAACCGAAAAATCAGAAAGAAAGAAAAAGGGTCTGGAACAGAACAAGCTGAAGGAGGCAGTGCTGCTGGCGGGCAGGTCTGGGCCAGAGCCCTGAGGCAGGGTGGGGCGGGCTGGGCAGCCTTGGAGGCTCTTCCCAAGACAAGGGTCATGCCAGGCTCCCGGGTGGGGGCAGAGTGCTGGGTCTCCCCACAGCCTCCTGCTTGCTGTGCCGCAAGGCGGGTAAACCACCCCAGGCAGCCCCTGGGGCCTCCTCCTGGAAGAAGCTGCCTGGCTGCAGCACACCCTCCTCTACGCTCTCAGGCAGCACCCACAGGCAAGCAGGCTGCGGGGGTGGGGGGTGGCGGACAGCCCGCGGGGTCTGCCCGCACCTCCTCACTCCTCCTGCCGGCCGCGCAGAGAGGTTGGGCTGAGGATGCCGGTAGAAGCCCCCTGCTCCCTGGCGCTCAAGGGGCCCCATCCCTGGACATCTGGGAGGCCCATGGGGTACTTAAGGCTTAAGGGTTAAATGGCTGGCAGCAAATTAAACACACACAGAAACAAACAGCCACTGCCATCACAGTTCCCTCAGGGCTTTCCCAGACACCCTGGAGTCAGCTACGGCAGCCATGGCGATGGCCTCTGGGCTGGACAGAGACCGGGTTTCCCAGGAAAGGAGGCCCGGCAGGGAAAGCAAGACTGGAAGCAGGGGAAGGGGGATCCAGACTGCTTGGAGGGCTTCACACAACTCCATTCATCAGCATAGAACATGGGGACATGGCAGCGCAGAGAACACGGGACACACCCACCTGGCTTGCTCTGTCTTAGAGCGACTTCTACACAACAACAAAGGAGTAAACAAACCCAAGAGAAGAAAAGGAAAACGGTCGCCCTCCCCAGCTGCTCCGCACAAGGCCCCTCTCCCTCTGCCTGTCTGGGACACCCTCTCTGTGCTGCTTTGGCTGGGAAAGGTCTCGGCTCAGGAGTCCCGCAGGCCTCCGCCTCCGGGGCCCTGCCACCACTGCCGGCCTCCACCACAGGCCCTTCCTGGTGCCCAGCGCATGCCCCAACGGCAGACGCCCTAGCCGAGTCCTGCGTGCATTGGGCTTGGAAGGTGCTTCTGGGCCAAGCTCTTACCCGCTTCCGAGAGGTCTCTCAGAGAGCTGCTGAGGGCGCTGCGCTTGAGGCCCTCGCCGCTGGCATAGCTGTCGTCCAGGCAGGCTCGGCCCAGTGTCCCGTTGCCCGGCTCCTTTTTGAGGCTGGAGCACTGGGACATGCTGGGCCGCACGACGCCCTTCTGCTTCTCGAGTTCAGCTGGAACAGAGAAGGTGGGGCCAGGTGAGGGAAGCGTGGGGTGGGTAAGCGACGCAGGGGCCTCTGGCCTTGGGTTTGGGGCGAGCACCGTCCGGCTCGCCGTCTGCCCGAAACAGGGACGGCTTGCTTTGGGGAGCGACAGCGATGCCGCCCTAGACCAAAGGGTAGAAAGGAGGCCCCGGGAGGGAGGCTGGCGAGGTCAGAGTACCTTGGGACCAGCAGGAAAGTAAATCGCCCTCCAGGCCCGGAGCAGACAGGAGGGCCAGGACTTTCTGGGTCTGGGAGGTTAGCAGGGGCAGCCAGGGCCTTGCACAGGAGGCAGAGGCGGGGCCGAGGACAGCCTTGGCGGCAATCCGTCAGTGCAGCCTGGTGCAGAAGACGACGAGATATGGATCATGCCGAAGGGCAGAGAGCTCGGCTCCAGAGCTCTGGCTGCTCCTGCCACAGGTGGCCAAGGAGCCCAGAGGCCTCCCAGGCACCCCCATGGACAACAGCGAGGGTGGGGCCTGGGAATGAAGGCCAGCCTTCGTGTGGACGTGGGGGAAAGCAGAAAAGCCGTCAGGCCACCTCATCTCGGTGGTGCCAGAGGCGTGAGCGGCATCGCAGTCTCCGGCCTCGTCACCACCACGGGATGGAGGGTGACTTTGCCTGGTCCCGCGGGGCCACCAGCTCCCCCACACCAGGAGGTCTGGGACTCACACTCTATCCTGTGCTTCTCCATCTCTTGCACTTCGGCGACGGACTCCCGCAGGTCATCAGTGAATTTCTTCCGGTCCTGAGGGTTGGGAGCGTTGAAGTTTATTAACACTTTGATGTCCGCTCCGGGGACAGCAGACGTGAGCCGGATGCCATTGGGGTAGTCTGCAAAGGGGAAGGAGAGGGGAGGAGGCCCGGGGATCTCAGTGTGTTCTCTGCAGTCTCCTCTCTGGCCAAGAAAATTATGATAAGGCTGAGTTCTGCACGGGTGTGAGAGAAGTGCCCAGAGCCTGGTCTCAGCAGTGGCAGAGTGAAGGGCCGTGAAACAGCTTTATCTCCCGACCTGGGGCTGTGCTGCTTCCCACGTAGGTTCGGGGCAGTCGTGGCCCATCTGAGGGGCCTGCTGCCAGGTCCCTCATTCCTCCCCAGGCTGCAGGCCAGGCCTTTATTTGTCCTTGGCCACTCTGTCAGGGCAGAGTCCCAGAGGACAGAGGTGGCATCCTGAGCTGGGCGAGGTGCCCTGTCCAGCCAGCCACTTCAGAAAATTCTGGACAACAGAGTGAGTGCTGTCCTCTCCCAAACGGCAGCTATGGGCACCCCACTTCCAACGCACCCTGTGCCCAGACCTGCCTGGTGCCACCTCCTGGCTCTCAGGGCTCCCGAGACCTTGGTCGCCTGGCAGTGGCGCCCCCTGCAGCGGGAGTCACCGAGCACGCCAGTGGATGTGTGAGGGCTCTCGCTCTAAGGCCAAGTCGCCTTCGCCCCCGCCAGGCAGGGCAGCTGGACAGCAGCGGCTGAAGAGTGCTGGTGTGTGTGTGCACGTGCAGCGCACCACTGCCACGGGGGCACATGTGTCTAGTGTTCTCATCTTTGTCTTTGGAGAAGCCCGACAGTATCTGAATTTGATGTGCAGTTTAAAAGATAGGCTCAACAAGTTTTATGTGCAAACCACACCAACATAACTGAGCCGCAACTGCCCACGGGCTGCCAGTCTGAGACTCGAGCATGAAGGCACTTCGCTACTGCAGGGTCGGCCCCTGCCAGTGTCCAGGCTCTCGGGCCAAGCCCTGGCAATCCACACATGACCCGGGTGCAGCCTCTGCCTCGAGGCCTCACCGTGGTCCCGGCTCCCAGCTGGGAGCTCTGCTGCAGGACCTCATGAACGCTTCCCCCTCCCCCAGGAGGAGGGCGAACACCACCCTTTCAGAGAGCAGGCTGCTGCTGGTCAGGACAGTGGGGCCGGCACCCTCCCCGGGCACGTGGGTGGGACACCAAGGCAAGGCCTGACTTCCAGCCCGGTGTGGGTAGACAGAGCGGGAGCGGGGAGTGGCCCAGGGCAGGTCTCTCGGGCTCCTGTGGGAGTGTGAGGAGGAGGGCGCACATGGAGTGCAGGCGCCCCCCGTCCCACCAAGGACGGAGACTGGGCAGAGAGGCCCAGATCCAGGCTCTCAGGCCCGTGTTTCTGCACGGCCCGGCTTCAGGTTCCTGACACTCTTGGGACTGTAGGTGGAAGGCTGTCTGGATCGATGGAGATGGTGACAACCCGAGACAGTAAGGGACCCCTACCGCTCACTCCATGTGAGCCCCTTCCCATCAGGCCACTCCAGAACGCACAGAGCAGCAGACCCCGCCACCCAGCCCGGGAGGGCCTCTGACAGGGCAGGGGCGAAGGAGGGGCAGGAGAAGGGGTGGGCGGGCAGAGGAGCCAGGTCCAAAGCAAAGGCCCGTGGAGGGCTGCGGGGATGAGCCAGCATACCCCAAACTCGCCCAAGGCTGCGGCGGTCCCAGAACCCCGAGAAGATCCTCCAGCAGTGCACAAACCCCACCCGCACCAAGCACTCACGGCGTGCCAGGATCACGCAGGGGCTTTGCGAGGAAGAGCTCACTCCCGCTTGGAGGCGTCCCTGCTGCCACCCCCACTCTACAGCCCCAGGAACAGAGGCCCACGGGGTCAAGGATCCCCGCCACACCGCTGCCGAGCGCCTGACTCGGATCCGAACCTGGACGGGGCCTCAGCTCCGCGCATCTAGGCTTGCTCAGGGAGTGGCTTCCTCTGTCTTAGGCCACATTTGCGCATCACTTCGACTATTTACTCCGTGTTTCTCTATCAACAACTGGCTGAAGCCAATCCATTTCTACCATAAATTATGAGGTTTTGTTTCTTGGAAGAAGCAGACTAGGAATGTAAACTCATCAGCATCAATGCAATGTCATGAAACTCTTCCTAATGCCGATCGCTCGCTGGGATTCCTACCCTGCAGTGTGCTCTCTGTGGGTAAAGGAGGAATGAAGAAGCCTCCCAGTGCCCACCCTTTCTCCCCCCAGGCTCCGTCCTAGAAGCAGCCAGGAGACCAAGAGCCTGCCGGGGTCATGGGCTGTTCTGGGCCAACCCCAGGGGCAGACTCACACTGGTTCTCAAAGAGCAGGACCTGCATGCCATACAGGGAGAAGGACTGCCGGAAGCTGTATGTCACCGAGTTCTTCTTCTTCTGGAAGATCTTGGTTACCTGGGTGGGCAGAGACAGAGCTGAGTCATGGCGTCCGCAACAGTGACTGCCTGCGGCCTCCAGCCCAAAGACTCTCTCAGAGTTCAGAGTCAAAAGGCTCTGGGGCAGGGACAAGCCGGCAAGGGGCGGGAAGCGTGCCCTTTCACACTGAGACGTGGACATTGGATCCTGTCCCTGCAGGCCCCCAACGCCATCCTAGCTGGCGGCAAGACCCCACAACACGGCAGAGAGGCACGTGACCACACAAAGCCCTCTCAGGCACCTTTTCCAAGTCAGGTAAGGCGCGCACATCTGGGGCTCGGCACCATGGAGGACAGAAATAGGGAGCCAGTGCTCAGCAGCACTGACCCCAGGAAAAAGCCATGGCTTCCTCTCTCGGGAACAACCAAACTACAGGGCCAAAACTGATGACACCCCGCAGTGGGCATGGCCCCTGGGCTAGTCTCATATCCCTGTACCACTGCCAAGGCCCCACCATGGTGCCTGGCTGCCATGCTGGTTGCAGGTAAGGGAAGGAATTTCCAGTCTGGCAGCCAAAGGCTGGGATGAAAGGAGGAGGCGGAGCTTACAGCCCCCCTATGTGTGGCACATGCCCGGCCCCAAGAAAGAACCTCACGACCACTGCAACTCTCTGAGGGACTCACCATGCCAAGGAGGAACTAGGGCTCAGAGCTGTGAAGGGACGTGCTCAAGGCCAAGGGCTCTTAATAAACGATTTGAACCGACATATCCAAACTTCAGCCTCAGTAACAAGAGAGGAAAAACCAATCTTCACATCCAATCAAGCACAAGTTCTCCCTTCTGTCTGATGTGGGCATCTCTATCCCTGCCTGGCTAGCATCCATGCCACCTTGTTTCTGGCAAGAGCTCCTCAATTTTCCTTTGTGGACCCCAGTTACCCTTAAGACTGTTAGCCCTGGGGGACCAGACTGTACTCCCAGTTCCAAGGGGTGGGTCTTCTGACCCAGGTCTAGCCAATCAGAAAGCACTGCACTGGCCTGACCACAGCAAGCAAGGGGGATTAACCCTGAGACCTCAGTTCGATCTAGGAAGAGGCTTTGGCTGGGTGCTGAATAGACAGGGTTAGGCCAGGAACTGCTGGGGCCCTCTCTCCCTCCTGGACAGGCCTCTAAGAAAGGCCCTGCACCGCACAGAGGTGCAGATACCACAAGGAGCTCTGCTGACATCACTGCGGCTATGCAGACAGCTGGGGCTGAAGCCATAGTTGCCCCTCGACTTGGCCACAGCCAACAAAGTCTCGTTTCCACAGGCATCCACGTCCACTGTTCTCCTTGTAAACAAACTTCCCTTCCCCACCCCACGCACGTGCACATCTCACCCCATGCTGACACACGGCTGGATGGAGACCCAGGGCACCCAATACCAAGGCGCTCGGCCACAGGGCCCCACGGGTGGGCCACGTACCACCAGGAGGTCGTTGAACAGGAAGATTTCTCGCTGATGCAGTCCAAGCTTCTGGGGTTTGTTTGGGTCTGGAACCTCGAAGAGCCTGCAGTAGCAGACCAGGCGACGATGGGGCAGAGAGAGCACCTGTGCGGGAAGAGGCCGTCCTGCTGTGGCCACCCAAACCCTCTCTGGGGCACTGCGGGCTGCAGAGAACAAGTCCAGCCCTCCGAGCTAGAAAAATCAGCCTGCAGGCTTCGTGTTCGAAAGCACCTTCCCCCGCCCACCGTGCCAGGCAGATGCATCTTCTGGCTGCCAGCAATTTCCCCACTCTGTCCTGGGAGCTGTCTTCCAAAATCCCCTGCCCCTGTTTCATAGAGAACCATGGGAAGTGCCCCTGCTTCTGCTGAGACCCCCCCTTCCTTCTTTCGGGCAAGCACCAGACTTCTTAAAACATCACACTCACATGGGAACTACTGGCCAGAGAGGGGGTCACATTTTCAGAGTACCCACAATGTGCCAGTCGCACACCTAAGTCCATTTATCCCTGCAAAAAGTCTTTCCAGAGAATTTACTCAAGATGAGGCACAAAGAGCTTGAGTAATCCGGCAAAAGCAAGCACTGTACATCCAGGGTCTAATTCTAGACCTCAGGATTTTTCCCACTCTTCTAGGCCTCGCCAGAAGATTCCAGCAGTCCTAATGCTTGAAAGACCCTGAGGGAAGCCGGAGGCAGCAGCCGACACTCTGTGGGAACTGCCCTGGCCTCATCCTCTGCTCTGCGCACCTGCCCCTGCACACGCCCACCATGGGTTCACACGAGGCCTTCAGCCCTGCCGCAGTTCAAGCCACCTCCAGGCTTGACCAAAGGTGGCCAGCGTCTCAGGCCCGAGGGGACAAACCACCAGCCAGGCCAGGCCCCGCTCTGGGAGGACACAGGCCCACACGGAGAGGGGCGAGCTAGTAAAGACATGGGATGCACTGGAGCCGATGCCCTTGAAGACGGGGCCGGGGAGACTCTGCCTGGGCTGCCCTGAGGCGGGCTGCCTGAGCTCAGCACATCAGGGGACAAGCCCAGAGGCGGGAAAAGGAAAAGCACGGCCCAGCCTGGAAGGCTCAGCGAGCGACACTGAAGGAGAGAGGATGCAGGATGAGGTGCAGGGACAGGGTGGGCTGGGCAGGCGCTGGCTCTCGGTCTCCCGCTGGGAACGGCCGCGAAGGGGAGGGTCGGCAAAGCGGCTTGTGGGCCGAGGGCTGAGACCAGACCCCCGAGGGCGGGCCCGCCATGTGCATGTGCGCTCCAGGGCGTGTGGGATGCGGCCATGGTGGTCCTGGGGTGCGGGGCAGCCCTGGGAGAGTCTGGGTGTGGGTGTGAGGGCCCAGAGCATGGGGCAGCAGGCAGAGCATGCAGAAGCCACACCAGGTGGCCCGGTTCAGGCACAGGGGCTGGGGGCCAGGGCTCAATAGAGCCCAGGCAAGAAGGCGGCAGGCGTCTCGCCACGCTTGGCCTAGCCACACGGCCTCCCTGCCTGACTGGGGCCTCAGGGACTGCGGAGGGTCAAGGTGAGGCAACGACAAAAGCCAGAATCCTTTGTGCCCCAGAAATGAATGCCAGCAGCCAGAACTCTGGCTCTGGGAACCTGGGAAGCCGCAGAGGGCTGAGGACAGCAAGCCTCTCCAGGGTTGGCTCTCAGCTGGAACATCCAAGCGGAGGAATACTTACACAGCCAAGCCCGTGATGCAGGGATCCGATCTATGGGAAAACGTGACACAAACAAAAAAGGGCATTAATGTTGCAAAGACACACCCAGGCCCCTCCAGGGAGCAAACCGGAGATGCACAGCCGCACGCCTCCTCTCGAGTTCCACCTGCCAGGACGTGGGGGCCCCGCTCTTGTCAGCAGAGGTCCCTGAGGGGCTCTGCGGGGTTCCTAGGCCACAAGGAAAGCCCACCAGAGTCGGGGGCCCGGAGCTGAGCCATGCCCACGCCTGGCCTGTCCGCTCACGAGGGGCCTTGGTTCTCCTCCGATGCAACCCAGAGCAAATGGCTGCTATCCCCAAATACGAGAGGAGCCACTTAGAGACACCCCAGCCCCTGCTAGAATCACCAGGCCTGCCTGGAAGAAGACTCGTTCCAAATGGCCTTGAGGCCAGCGGCTGGAGTGGTGGCTTGCTGGGGCCACACAGAGGGGGGTGGGGTGGGCGAGAAGGCCTCCCAGGCAGCCCATGGGAATGGCAGCCCGGGGCCACGACATACCGGCTTCTTCCCCACAATGAGCTTCTCCACCTTCTGCACCTGGGACACGTGGTCCTCGTTGGTCTTCAGCTCTCGCTTCCGGATCCGCTCGTAGATCCCAATCAGCATCTCCCGGGGAATGTCCTCGCCATCATCCACACCTGGGCCAGGGGAGTGGCTGGATGTCAAGGCGGGGCCCCCGGTCTGAGGCAGGCCAGAGCAGTGAGCCTTCCACCTGTCCCCAAAGACCTTTCAGGCCCACAGCTACGAGCAGCTCCAGCCAATCACAGATCGCCCGGGGTCTCCAGCCCGCAGGGCCAGCAGGTTACAAGCGAGGCCCAGCCATCTTCTCAGCTGTGTCCCGAGGGCTTTGTAAATACCAACTCGCTCCATCCTAACAGCAGCCTGTGAAGCAGGCATGCGGTTCCCATTCTCACAGGTAGGGAAGTGGACGCGGGGGTGTGGGGAAGCTGGGGTTTCTGAGCCTGGGCTGAGAGACCTGGGACCAAGTCCTCGTTTTGTCCCTTCCCAGCTGCGTGCCCAAGGGGAGTGACGTGTCTCCCAAGCCCGGTGTCCTTCTCTGTAACAGAGGCCAGGAGAACGAGGGGGCCTTGGCGTGCCAGGCTGGGGAGGTGCTCGAGGTGAGCACGGCAGTGGGTGCTGTCGCCGCCCCACATCACGTGGGCAGAGGCGAGGGGCCAGGATTCCACCTAAGCTGCTCTAGCCACCAGCACCTGCCCTATCTCCTACACCACCTGAAAAACGGCTGTGAGAGAAGAAACTGAGCTGAGCTCACAAGGGAAATGCCAACTCGCCTCCCACTGAGATCCATCTCCCTCCTCCAACTGGCAACAGATCCAAGGGCCGCAAGGCTGCGGGAGGTGGGCCCTCACATGCCCGATGGCAGGGTGGGGAAAGGGGCCAGCCCCAGGATGGGCAATCAGACAGCACCTGTCAACATACAAGTGCTAATGCCCTCTGGCCACTGACTGCACCTAGGGGACTTATCCCATGAGAAATGAGACACATACCAGCTTATACATTGCAGCTCTGTCTCCAAGGAGTCAAGGGCTGGAAGTAACCCAGGTGCCCATTAGCAGGGGACTGTCAAACAATCAGCCTACACCAGCCCAAGTTACTTACTATGCACCATCTGGGAACACAGAGGCAGGCCACAGTGAACTGATGCGGGACTTGAGTAAATGGGTAAAGCAAGGTTAGAGCAGAAGAGGGCAAAACCACCCATGTGCATTTGAACTTGCTTGAGCAGAGCGCTGCTGACGACCTCCGGGGCAGAGGGTGTGACCGGGGCGGGGGCAGGGGGAAACTCTGGGACTTTTAGTACTTTCTGGGACTTTTGTTTTAAAATAGACTTTAAGAGCAGTTTTAGGTTCACCGTAAAATTGAGCAGAATGTAGAAAGTTCCCATGTGCTCTCTGCCCCCACCCACGTACAGCCTACCCACTACAAACACCCCACCAGAGGGGTCCATTTTTCTTTTTTTACAAGGGATGAACCTGCATGGACACGTCATGATCACTCAGTGTCCATATGTACACGAAGGCTCCCTCTTGATGTACATTGTGTAGGGCTGGACAATGTATATAATAGCACATGTCCACAGTTGCAGCATCTCACAGAAGAGTTCTGCTGCCCTAGTAATCCCCTCTGTTTCCCTATTCTTTCTCCCCCTCCTAGCTCTGGGAACCACTGACCCTTTCACTGTTTCTGTAGCTTTGCCTTTGCAAACTGTCATAGAGATGGAATCACACACTTTAGCCTTTTCAGATTGGATTCTTTCACCTAATCATGTGCACTTAAAGTTTCTTTCAAGTCTTTTTATGGTTGATAGCTCCTTTCTTTTTAGCACTGAATAGTGTTCCACTGTTTGGATGTCATACAGTTTACTTACCTGCAATTGACTTGTCCATTTTCACAACTAGAAATAAAACTGCCTAGTCAGGTGCACCTTAGTGGTGTGAACACTGCAGACAGGTTTTCCGTAGGCCCAAGATTTCAGTTCATTTGAAAAACACACCAAGGAGCACAATTGCTGGATTGTGTTACTTTTTGGTTTTCAAACTATGCAAAGATAATACCCATTCAAAAAATACACTTAAATTTTTAAAATAAGTTTTAATAAAAGGAAAATATAGGCCGGGTACAGTAGCTCACACCCTCGTAATCCCACCACTTTGGAAGGCTGAGGCGAGAGGATTGCCTGAGCCCAGGAGTTTGAGACCAGCCTGGGCAACATGGCAAGACTGCATCCCTACAATAAAACAAACAAAAAATTAATGTGGTGGTAAGCACCTATAGTCCCAGCTACTTGGAAGACTGAGGCAGAGGGATCGCCTGCATCCAGAGGCTCCAAGACTGAGGTAGCCGTGATTATGCCACTGTACTCTAGCCTGGGCAACACAGTGAGACTCCAACTAAAAAAAAAAAAGAGAGAGGAAAATACTCCTTATCTGGCTTCCATGCCGGTGAGCTAGTCCTCCTTCACCCATCCTCAGGCTCCGGGGGCTCTCCAGCTGCTGGACCCACTGAATAAACCGGAGTGAGGGATTCCAGAGAGAATGTGTGTTGGGGGCGGGGCTGGAGATTTTCCTCTCAAAAACAAGCTGAACATGTGCTTGGCACAGAGTGCCAGCCTGGCTTAGGGAACCAGGACCCCTCCTCCCTCTGCAGTTCACTTGATGTGTGACCCTAGGCCAGGACCTCTGAGCCTCGGTTGCTCCTTCTGAAGTCTAAGAAAGATGAGACAGAGCACTCCCAAATTCCTGGCTTGAAAAGAGGTGATTTGGAATAGCCCAGGCTTTGGAGACAGGACCAGCAGCTTGCTTCCCGAGATCGAGATGCTCAGTCGCTGCCCTGGGAAGTGGGGACACTAATACCACCCCATCCCCCAGACACAAACCACAGAGCCACTGCCATGAGGGCTGCTGACTGGCAAACCTCTGACTCAGCACCTTCTCTGGGGAATCAATTCTGGCTCCTCCTGTTAGTTCTCATACAGGGGAGTCCCAGGTTACAAGGGTGAGGTTCCAAAGCCAGAAAAAAAAAAAAAATCACAAAAACCCTCCAACTTCTCCTGGGTTGCCAACAGCATGCAGCACACAGCCCGATTTCCTGGCAGGGACAGAGCGGCTGGCCTCTTCCGGGGTCACGTGAGACTCTGTGACCATTAGAATCCGGCTCGGCTCTACGGAGAGAGAGGCTCGAGACAGGAGAGGCCCCAGGGTAGACAGGAGGCAACGTGGGCTTTTTAGCTCCATCTCCTGCACCACTAACCTGCCTGTTTTGGCCTCCACTCTCTCCTGGTGAGATGATTTGCCCCTAATGAGCTCCCAGCTTCCTTGGCTTCCCAGCAGCCACAGATATGACCCACCTTGGGTCCTGCGGTCCCATCAGACTCAGCAGTGGGGCACATGCTCAGTGCAGGCCACGGCCGCCCATGAGTCTGTGGGCTCCAAGCCACACCTCGGCCAGCCCAGGCCCCCTGCTGCTTCCAAGAGGAATGGGCGGAGACCACTCGGGTCTTGGAGTCAAGCTCCAGGCCATCCTGGTGGCCTCTCTGCTGGGGAAACATCGGGGTGTTTCTTTCGCTGTCCTGCTACAGCAGAACCGACCAGCAGGGGGCAGGCGAGGACGCCTTAAAACCCCCAGCAGGACCGCTGGGGAGAAGCGGGAGATACTCCCTGGGAGAAACATTCAGTCCAAGGAGAAGGGATGACAAAGCCACTGCTTTATAAAAATAAAGGAGAAAAGTGAAGAACTTTAAGTTGTTTGATGGCTCAACAAGCTTATAAAGTTGGACTTGATTCAGATCAGCTCTTCTGTCTTTTAAAGAACTATGACACCCTTTGCAAAGGGACCTCAGCTCAGTCTGTGTTCTCTCTCTCTCTCTGACATGGGGCCCCGGAGTCACCCTCAGCTCCCGCACGCAGTGCTCCCGCAGAGGGCGCAGTCCCCGCCCCTTTCCTTCTAGGGACTCCAGTGTACACACAAGGGACACGCCTTCGCTGACAAGGCGCCACCTGGGAGAAAGTCATGGGGAGAAGAAGGTCTCACTTCTTGGTGACCACGTCGTCCAAGCCTCCCGGCACACGCTCGTCTCCCCAAGAGGCCTGAGGCCTCAGGCCTCAGCCTCAGCTCCAGCGGCCGGAAGTCGTTGGCAGGCCTCGGCAGCACTGTTAGCACTGCTCCTTTTCACTGCATTTATTTTTTGATTAAACCTTCTACATGTGGCAGATGCTACTAGCTTTCCAATTACGGCGATGATGTAAGGCTCTCTTTGGAAACACACACACAAAGGGCCGGCCAGTTTCCTCGGAGGAGGATGGCTAACAGCGTCCCTCCCCAGGAGCATGGGTTCCCCACACCCCAAGTCTCAGGCGTGTGTCATGCAGTCTGTGCCCCATGGGGGGCTTTTCACACGGTACCTTCTCCGGTCACCCGTGCTGTGCTCCGAAGGCAGCCACGTGCCGGACACCAGCACCCGGAGGCCCAGCTCCACATCACGAAGCTGCCTCACAGCCCCGCCTGGGGTACCTGCCCGGCCTGCCCCCCGGGGGACGGCTCACCTCGGAGGTTCTTGACAAAGTCCTCCAGCTTCATCTTCCGCTCGGGCTTGACGTTGGGGCTGTACATGTCCGTGTTGAGCAGGATGATGGCAAAGGCCAGGATGAAAATGGTGTCTGGGTTCCGGAACTGCCGCACCACCCCAGGGTTGCAGATGCAGTACCGCTGGCTGAGGCCGGAGGGGGCGTGTCAGGGCCGTGGTGCAGCCCGTCCGACGGCCCCCACGCGCTTGGCCCCTGCCCGCCAGCTGGGGCTGCCACGTGCCCCCGAGCCTCGGCTCCTCCACCCGGTGGGGGGATCACGCTCGCCTGGCAGCGCCCGCCCTGACGATCCGCGTGCCCTCCTATACTTGCAGTCTCTTCCACGACTGAGTTCAGTTGGGCACACGGCTGCCCGGGGAGGCTGCGTTTCCCAGCTCCCTGGGAGCTCGGAGCAGCCACACCACTAAGTTCAGCCACTGAGGTGAGTGAATGTGGGTGGGCACCTGCAGGCTGGGCCCGTCTCCCGCCGGCCTGGAGTGGGGATGCCCTCCAGGACCTTGCGTAAAGGGTCCGGACCACCTCCACGCCTGCTCAGAGGAAGCCACACCGCGCCCCGTCTCGGCCATGGCTAAGGCGGGACCTCAGTTTCAGCAGCTGAGACAGCAGGCTGGCCAACTCGCCTGGCCTCACCGAGTCATGCGCTTTCGGTTCCCCCTGCCACTGCCACTCCCATGCCCTGATCCCCACCACCTCCACCCGCAGCCTTGAGGAAGGACGGGTGAGAAGAAGCAGGGGCAGGGCAGAGGAGCAGGCAGAGCACCGCGGCCGAGGGCTACATGCCAGAGGGCTGTAATTCGGTCCTGCCCGTCTGGCTCGGTGCCACCCCTCTCGGAAGCCTGCCTGAAAGGAAGTGGCTGGACACTGCCTGCTCACAGGGCCCTGGGGCTGGCCCCCTCGTGCCCTCGATCCTCCTGACCCCACCACCAGCCCTGAGCCCAGAGGACTGGGTCAGCAGCTGATTCGTATCTCCCGTGCCCAACACTGGGCACAGGGACTCCAACATCGCCAGTCGTCAGGCAGTTCCAGAATAAATGACTGTCATAACAGCTGACCTCAACGGTGGGCTCACCGTCGTGCCAGGCACTAGGTTAGGTATGTCCACACATCTTAGGCCGCTCCACTTGGCCTCCCCCCAGATGGTACATGCTACTGCTAGCTCCACAGGTGAGCAAGAGGCACAGAGAGGTGAGGTAGCCAGCACAAAGTCACAAGGCTGGTAAGCGGTGGAGTTGGGGACTGAACAAGGCCAACTGGCTACAGGGCTTGTGCCCTGAGTCACTGTGACAGGCTGACTGCTCCTTGAGAATGAACACATGAAAGACTAGACAGGCTCAGGATGAAGGGCCAACTAGCAAGGATTTGAAGGAAGGCAGAACACTCAAAATCCTGGCTGAACAGTCAGAATCCGAACCTCTTCCTACTCCAGCTGCCTTACCTTCACAGTTGCAATAAGAAACCCTGTCCCCTCCACCCCACTCATCCCCATGATGGCTGTAAGCAGCCCGGCACCGTGCCTGGAAGGCAGGAGGGGTCGCTCTGAGCGCCCCCAAAGCAACATTCACGCACACCGGACCCTGCCGGGCGACAGAGATGAGGGGTGCTCGGGCCTTGCAGCCGGGGACGCTCGCCCAGCACCACACAGCCCCCCGCCTGAACGCCCGGGACCCAACCTGAAGGCCTCGATGAGCCGCTCCACCTTCTGGGCCTCTCCCTGGACGCGAATGTGCGCCTGGAACTTCCTGAGGGCCTCGTCCAGCTCCATGGCAGAGAAGTCCATCTCGTCCACCACACAGCTGGAACAGAGACAGACAGCCCCGCCTAAGTGGCCTCAGCCCTGGGAGGGGTGACACACCCTGCCCTCCGCCTTCCCCTCAGGTGCCAGAGCATGAGCCTCAAGAGTGTGGGGCATCAAAGGGCCGTCCCCGAGAGCCGTGCAGACGGGTTGCCTGTGGGCTGGGAGGGTCCTCCACAGAGCTCTGTCCAAGCAGCCAAGAACCCTTCAGAACACACCAAAGAGCGCTCCAGCTCCCGGGGAGCCTGGGACCCTTGGAAACTGTAAGAAACGCTGCGCTTATGTTTACATGTGCAGTTTTCCACGGGGGGCAGCGCATATGGTTCTTCTGGATGGGGGCCTTCTCGAGAGACAAACATGCTTAAGCACAGCCATCAGAGCAGCCTGCGGCAGACATTCCTGCAAATTGGCTTCTCTCCTTCTGCGAGGAAGGATGAGTCCTACCATTTGCATGACACAGAAAGGTGGGCCCAGGGCACCAGCCTTCCCCAAAAGCCTGTCTTCTCACGTTGAGAATGGGGGACGGTGGGCTGGGTTTTGCAGGTGTCTTGCAGGGGCATCTTGGGGGGGCAACGCCACCCTCACCTGCAGGGCAGAGCCTGGAGAGGTGGCTGGTGAACAGTTTCTAACCAGCCACATTCCTCTCCTGGCCCAACGCCCAGCACACCCTTCCAGTGTCTCCTATGGTGACCCCTGAACAGAGAAGGTGGGGTCTGCACCAGGAACCCCGAGGGCCGGGACATTTCCCGCCAGCAGCCTCAGGTTTCCGGTTCCCTCTGTAATGAAGCCATGATTACTCTCACCGGGCACAGGCCTGGCCATCCAGGGCCTAGCCGCCTCTCCCAGGACCACTCCCCCCAGGTGCATGGGCTCAGGCACGAGCTGGGACCGCCCCTACCCTTATCGTGGTGCTTAAGGTCTCTTGGGCAACAGCCCCGGAGGAGGCTGCAGGGAGCAGTGAAGACTCCTGGCCAGAATGGAGTAGCTGCCCAAGGGAGGTGGGCTGGGAGGCTCACACTTCCTAAGGACGCTGCTGTTTTCTGACCTGAGAACAATGTGCGGATTTCCTACGGACCCGGGACCGGCTTGGAGGGGCGTGGGGATGGCGCAGGGATGGCCACAGGGGGTGGAAGATGGGAGCTGAACGGATTCACCAAGGAGCTGATGGGCTTCCCCGGAGCCTCACAGCAATTTGCATCCAGTGCGTTTCTGCAGACGAGGCAGGAACAGAAGCACCGGGTGGGGAGAAAGATGCACGGGCTGCATGTGCTTGGCCAAGGAAGGGTGCGGGCGTTCTGCCGGGGGTCTGCCACACTCCAGCCAGTGCCAGAGGCCACAGCTCCCTCCGAGCGCACGTGTGGGGGGGGTGGCCGCACGTGCGGGGGGGTGTGTGTTGAGTCTGTGTTTGTGGCAGGGAGCGCACAGGGCCTTCAAAGCCTCGGTTTCCTCACCGTGAAACACAGAAGGCAGCAGTGCCCACCACCACCTTTCAGGAAAGCAGCAGAGATGGCAGATGCAGACGCAGCCTGGCCCTGGGCAACAGATGGCCACACGCTCCTGGGACCGCCTGCCCTGGGCAGCTGCTGCACCAGGCCTGGCTGGGAGCTGCAGGGACTGCCTTGTCATGGGACGGCTAGCTCTTTACCCTCTCGCTTCTCTCCCTGTGTGGGTCAGAAAGGTCCTCAAACACAGGGCCCGGGTTGTGCCCCAGGCCCCAGAAGGCTGGGTGAGCAGGCTGCCTGGACTTAGCTGGTCTCCGGTTCGTGAGCTCTGGTTTCTTCGCCCGTAAACAGGGCTAACAGGGATGCCCACCCCCACTCTCACAGGGAGAGCACAACTCAGGGCCTGGTACACGGCCGCCGCTTGGTAACACGGGCTGCCTTCCTAGCCCAACAGTGAAGGGAGCTGGAGATGGAAGGCAGACACCGGGCAGCTGTGGTCGGAGGATAAGGCTGGACGCTCGCCCCCGAACCTCCCGGCCAGGAGACGGAGCAGGCAGCAGAGCCCCGGGCGGGCTGCCCACCCAGGGAAGCAGTGGCGTGCACGGGCCCGGCTCTCCCCCTGCTCTCCCTGGGGCCAGTCAGGCACAGCAGAGCCCAGTCCCTGCCGGACAGACCACGGCCAGGCCGGGGGTGGCGCCAGGATCTTCAGTCACCTGCACCTTCCAATCCTGCCGCCCGAGGCTGCAGAACACTCAGTGCTGGCTCGGACCGACCACGCGGTAGGGACGGAAGCACCGAGGGCCGGCGCCAGAGGGAGGGAGGGAGGCCAGCGGGCGAGGCGGCCTGCCTGAGGGCAGGTGCCCCGTGTGTGCTGGGCAAGCCACAGGGGTGTCTGCACAGACATGTCCAGGAGGCGGGCAGAGAGGAAGAGGCAGCACAAGGCCTGGCAGAGAGAGCAGCTGGCACCGCGCGTGCGCGCAACAGTGTGCACGAGGCAGCGGACGGAGCTGGGCCCCGCCTCCCCAGCGCCCCCGCCCAGGACTCACTCGAGCACGTCGCGGTTGAACTGCTTCTGCCGGTTACCCAGGAACTCGCCGATCATCTGCCGGCTGAGGCCCTTGCGCTGCAGCAGGAAGTGCGCCACCCCAACTGGCGTGTCGGGCACGAAGCCACGCTCGATGAGGTACTGGATTCCCTTCTCGGGCTTCCTGCGGGGGGATGAGAGGCACGCTCAGCCCTGGCAGCCCCAGTCCCTCGCCCGGCGTCCGGGGGAGCCTCTGCAGAACGGCCGTCAGCAGCCTCCCTCCCTGCTCACCTGCACCCCCACTCAGGGCACAACCCTGCTCCTCCTCTGCAGCCATTGGGGGTCCCCAGCCCCTTCTTCCACCTGGCTGGGGACACGAGAGCCCAGGCTGGCTTCTAGGCATCCTGCCCTGGCTCATCCCAAAGCCTTCGCCCACAGCCACCCAGACCCTGTGCCAAGAGTGGGCTGGATGGGGCTGGCCAGGGGCGCCTCCACGAGTGCCGGAAAAGACCCTCGCTGCCCGCCCTGCCGGCTCGCCTCCTCAGCCACCTGGGACCAGCCCCGAACACTCGCACTCGCACACGCGACCGGGCTCCCTGTCCTGCCCCATCCCTTGCTCCCTTGCAGCACTTCTGGGCAGGCTGGGGCCCTCCGCCCACTGACAGCCAGCAACAGTCGTGGAATCGAGAGATGAGTGCTTAGTGCTCACTAGCACACTCGGGCACCCAGCACCTCCCCACTGGATCACCACTCCTTGAGGCCAACGCTGCAGTCGGCAGCTCAGGAGCCCGACGGCCAGATGGTCTTGCCAGGGGCCCAAGCTTCCTCTGCTGTAAAATCTTACTGAGTCAGCACAGTGAAATGCCTGCAACGGCCCGCTTAGCAAACGCCACAAAAGGTTTGTCAGCTGAGCCCCAGTGCACAGGAGAGGTGTGAGGGGCAGAGAGGCAAGGTTTCTCACGGGGGCCACAGAGGTAGCCTTGCTGGAAGAAGGCACTGGGCTGCCTCACACGGTTGAGTGTGTCCACAGGGGCATGGCCCCAGAGTACAGGCCGTCTGGACAGGGACAGGCATGCAGCAAATGTCATGAGCTGAAGGGGTCTGGCACCAGACCAGAGCACAGCACGCCTGTCTGTACCTGGCCAGGTGGGGCCTAGTGACTGCAGGTATCACTGTAACCCCACTGCTCACCCCAGCCCTGGGAGCAGGCTGTCCTGAGGCCGCACTCAGGCCATGGGAGCTGAGACCGGCCCCTTCTCCCCTTGGGCCTCTGACTTCCTGCCCATCTTTGGTAGGCCTCGCAGCTGCCTGAACCGGCAGAGAGAGTCGGTCAAAAGAGACTGGGTGGTGTGAGCATGTTTTGAAGATGGCCAACTTGGAGGTGACCCTGGGAGGACAGCTGTCCACCTCAGGGGTGCTTGCAGGCCATTTGGGTAGCTGTGTGGAGTCCCCAGGGCTGGGCTGTGTCAGCAGGCTGGACTGTCCCTCTGTCCTGAGTTCTCAAGGTCACCAAGGGTCACCCAGCAGGTGAGTGCCTCTTCCAGGCAATGTGCTTTCTCACGAGCACATAAGAGGCCCTGTGTGTTCTTCTGTCTGCTGGGTTGGGGGTTAGAGTCAAAGACCAGTGTCCATGTGCCTCCAAATATGTGCAGCTCTCGGCTGACAGCAGCGCCCTGCAGACGCCACATTTCCACGTGCAAGCAAAAGCAAGCCTCCTGGCTGCAAGGTGACCTTGGCTAATTTTAGCCCAGGATGACCACCCCCCTAAGCTTTCCCCCCAGTCGTGTGGCAGGGAGCAGCCACTGGCCTGCGAGGTCCTGGAAAGCAAGTAGAAGTGGAGGGACCCTGCCCCTGCCCGTGTGGGGCTGCTCCAGACAGAAGGACCAGGGGTTCCACTGCTCACTAGTGGATGCCACCACCTCACTTCACCCTGCAACTTGGGGGTCTCCCAAAAACCGCCCCGAGCCCCACGGCCTCTCCCGCCGACGCCCTGGGCAGCGCCAACTGGCTGTCCTCGCTGCCCTGCGCCACGCCAGCCCCAGGCCCAGCCCACATCCTCCCTCCCTGCCTCGGTCTCCAGGGAAGGGTCTCCACAGCCAGCTCACAGATGGTTTTCTCTGGCCCACAAGCTGTCAACAAAAAGAATTCTAGTTTGTTGCCAATACTGAGAAACTAAGAGTATGCAGAGCAAGTGTGGATTTCTGGGTTCTTCTGAAAAACCACAGCTTCTGGCACTCGTGGGCCTGTGCTCCCATGGAGCAATGCCCACAGGGCTGCACGGGGCTGTCCACACCCAGCCGCCTGGTCCCTGCCCCACCATGGTGGGTGCGCCCTCCGTCGCAGCTGCCTGATATCTCAGGGCTGCTCACAGGGTGCCCAGGGCCGGGTCCCGTGGGCTTCCACTTCCTGTCACTTGCCTGGGAGGCGGCCGCTCTCCCTTCTCTGCCCCCGTCCACCCCTGCCTGTGTTTTCACGCCATATCCAGGGACTTCCAGGACAAGTCTCCTCAGTCCTGTAGGAGCTTAGAGGGCAGTAGGAAGAGCAGAAGGTGCTTCAGGAAGCGAGGCTGCATGCAGGCCGTGGGAACACAGGCTCTTTGGGGATCAGTAGGGGTCACGTGTCTGCTGCACCAGGCATGGCTCTGGACAGCACAGTGAACAGAGCCAGCGTGGGTGCCCAGCACCCCAGCAGACAGGTCCAAGCCTGGTCTCAGCCACCGTGGGGCAGAGTAGAGGCCTTCTCCAGGTGGGTGGTCAGGGAGGCCACAGTGAGCACAAAGGCCCCGAGGTGGGTGGGAAGGTGGGGGGGCAGGACACAGTCTGAGTGAGGCGGAGCTGCCAATATTTGCTGATTGATGAATCTGCGGGGGCAGGTGGGCAGGAGGGGGAGGGGTGGAGAGGAATGAGTCCAGGATGTCTCCAGCAGGAATGCAAGTGGGAGGGACTGACTCCACCGGGCAGGTTTCAAGGGTGATGTCGCAGAAGAGAGGAATCCGCTCCGAGGGGCCTGGACCAGTACCGGGGAGCTCGTCGGGCACCTGTGAGGGGAGCCAGGCACAGGCAAGGAAGACCGGAGCAGGCTCCAGGTCAGCAAGGGAGTCTCTGAACGGCTCCTCACAGGGGGTGGCCGGTGGCCTCCTAGAGAGCCGGGGCACTGGGTCCTTGCTCGTGTGAATCCCCTGCTCGTTGGAGACCTGCTGCCCCTCCACCTCCTAGCCCTTCCTCGCAACCTACTCCTGGTGGCCCTGCCAGGTGGTGAGCCCTCGACCCACCGACTCCCGTGCAGAGCTCCGTCATGTCTGCTCAAGGAGCACATGCCCCATGGCCGCACACACCCCAGGAAGGCTGCTGGTGATGCCTCCCCAGGTCCCCACTGCCTGCTCCCACACAGGATGGCACGGCCCCTCCCTCTCCGGTGCGGGACGGGCTTTGCATGATGAGCTGTGAGCCAAAGGGGTGTGTGCCACTTCCAGGGGCGCTGTGCGGTTCCCCAGCTGCCCCCCACCTTCTTCATTCGTCCCAAACATTCCCGAGTACTCGCCCTGGGCCAGGTGCTGTGCTGGCCCACTTCCTGCAAGCCGAAAAGACATGCTTTCTCGTGGGGAGGGATGAGGAGGGAGCTATGCTCTGAACGTGTGGGGACACATTGCAGCACAGAGGGCGAGGGAGTGAGGTGTGGGAGCCAGAAGCCGGGGCTTATTCAGGCTCTACTTACTGGCCAGGGGACCCAGGGTGAGTCACTTAACCTCCCTGAACCTCTGTACAACGGAGATAACAGCGCACACCACCGAGTTACTGTGAAGAAGACGTGAGTTAATGCACTGAGGCACTATGCGTCTAAGCCCTCAGAAACATGGCTGCTCCACAGCCGGAAGGAAAGGCCGGGGCAAGGGAGAACTAAAGCCAGATGATGCCACCGCAACCTGGGAAGGCAGGGCCCGCAGCTGGAGGGCAGGAGGGTGGGCAGAAAGGCCTCCCTGACAAGGTAGCACTGAGCCTGGAGCCAGGAAGAGGGTCCCTGGCGGAGGGAAAGGCCAGCACAAGAGCTTTATTTGACAGCTAACAAAGTGGCAGCACAGAAAGGTCAAGTAACATAGCTCTAGGTGACTCAGCAAGACAAAGAGGACTGGGACTGTCAGCCCATCCTCGGCCCTGAGAAGTCTCTAGAAAGTCCCTCTACCCTCCCCTGTGTCTCTGCTGTTGGAGAGCCACTCTGTTCTGCGCTGGAGTCAAGCCAGTTTCCAGAGACACCTGCAGTCTCTCCGTGTAAAACTCCCATTGCCCCTTCCCTTGTCCTTCTCAGATCCACCTGAGGACCCTGACCGCCACGCCCTCACCATGTCCACTGGCCCACCCCCACACCCCAGGCGCTGCTATCTCCCCGAAGCACTCTGGCAGGCACAGGCAACAGGAGAAGCCCCAGCCCCAGGTCTGGTGTCAGCTGCCTCTTCTCAGGCTGGCCGAGCCAGCTTCCTCTGACACCGATGCAGAGTCAGACTCAAGTGTGGCAGGCAAGCAAAGACCGCACCAGTCACTCCCTTCACATGCATTGGTCTCATCACTCAGGAGAGCTGAGCTGTCGGCGGCAATAGTGAGCAGCGCGAGGCTCTGGCAAGTGCAGGGACAAGGCCACGGACTGTGCTTAAGGAACGCCTACCTGCTGAAACCACATGCTGGCTGTTTTCCCGAGCTTTTCTCAGCATAGTCAAGAAAATGGCTCTCCAGTCTTTTTATACTTATTTACTTTTTGAGTCGGAGTCTCACTCTGTCGCCCAGGCTGGAGTGCAATGGCACGCTCACAGCCACCACAGCCTCGACCTGCTGGGCTCCAGTGATCCTTCCGCCTCAGTCTTCCAAGTTAGCAGGAGCTACAGGCATGCACTACCACACCTGGCTCATTTTTCTGATTTATTGTAGAGACGAGGTCTCACCATGTGGCCCAGGCTGGTCTCGAACCCTTGGGCTCGGCCTCCCAAGGTGCTGGGGTTACAGGCTTCAGTCACCGCACCCAGCCTGTTTTGATTTTTTTGAAACGATGGAGTCTTGCTCTGCAGCCCAGCCTGGCCTCAAACTCTGTCTCACATGACCCCCATCTCGGCCTTCCAACAGCTAGAACTACAAGCACATGCCACCACGCCCTCCACAGTCCTGTTTAATTGTTCAAGCTGCCTCAGAGATGTGGGAGTGGACGGCTGCCCAGCACCTGGGGTCGGCCTCCAGATTTCTCACGCCACCCTCATGGGTCCCTATGACCCAGTGGGCTGACTCCGCTTCTGGCTCCAAGCCAGACTCCTGTATCCTGTTGACCACAGGAAGTGGTTCGGAGAGGCACGAGGGCCAAGAGGAGCCAAGGAGGGAAGAGAACCGTTCTTCCTGCTGGGGTTCCCTTGAGGTTGGACAACGGGCCCGAGGTGGCCCTCCTGTCCTGGTCAGGGAGGACTGGGCAAGGGACAGGGCTAACTCTGGGGAGGACAGGTCCTTGAACCGGTCAAGCTTCTTTGCTTAAACCTCTTTGGGTTCCTGTCACTTGCAACAGAGCAAGTCCTGACTAATGCCAAGAGCACAAAGGTCAACATGGGAGCTTGTATACCTAGAGGTCCCGGGTAGCTCTGTGCTCAGACGTCAACGTGGGAGGCCCTATAACTAGAGCACTCAAGAGCTCTGTGCTCAGGGGTCAACACGGTGGGGGAAGGGAGGCTATACAGCTAGAGCACCCGAGGAGCTCCATGCTCAGATGTCAACATGGGGGCCTGTACACCTAGAGTCCCGGGAGCTCTGTGCTCAGAGGTCTGAGACCATCTGGCAGCTGCTCTTAGAAGTGGCACGGGTGAAGATGGACTCATCGAGTTCTGCATTCTGGAAGTGCCCTTCTAATGCAGCAATCCCGGCTCAAGTGCCTCCGAGGCCTTGCAGAGAGGTGATATCTCTGTCTGTCCCCACATCTCCAGGGTCAGCTCACCGCAAGACTGTCCACTTTACCCAGCTGACTTTCACCCTGTTCTTTCTGACAGTGTGAACCTAAACTGAAAGTGACACCAACGCCTTCCTGGATGTTTATCCCAGGGAGAAGCTAGGAGAAACACCCTCCAAAGTGTGGCTAGCACTCTGTGGGCCCTCCTTGGCACCATCTTCCCCTCCGAGGGGTTCGGCACCCTGAGCCTCTGGGGGTGCTGGAGACTCCAAGCCACCATGACCTATGTCTGGGAGAACAGGACCCAGCCTCCAAAGACCCAGCACAAAGTGCTCTGGAGAGAGCCATCTTTTGAACTGTCGGCTCTACCAGCCCTCGAAGCAGCACAACACATGCTTTGGGCCACAGCCGCTGAGGCCCTGGCCGCGGGCTCCTGCCCCGCCTGCTCTGAGCCTGGCTGCCCCCACCCACACTTCCAAGGGTCACAGTGAGAGGACGGGTGGGCATGTGGGGCTTAGCACGGCCCCGACCCTTCTTGCGAGGGCTACACAGGTTGGCTCTCCCTGCCGCCCTTTTTATTAATGGCGACAGACGCGCTCCACACAAGGAGTGTGGACTTGGAGTTGGCAAATCGGGAGCCACCTCCCGAGAGAGGCTGGACAGGCCTGGCAGCCTCGGGACCATCTCCTTGCAGGTAGGGGGGTGCCAGAGGGGTGGAGCCACAGCGCGCCCCGAGGCTTCCCTGGTGCGCCCGGCCTCCCTCCCTTCCTCCCGCAGTCACGCCAGGAGGCAGGACGGCACTCGTGGCTGGGGGACCCCAGGGGCCAGGAGCTGGGGGGGAGGCCTGGCTCTCAGAGGGGCACCGCCTGCCAGCACGGGTCTCTGGGCCGGAAGGGGCCCCGGGGGCCCCAGGAACAGCTCCCAGCCCAGCCAGGAGCCCAGCCACACTGACACACCAAGTGCTCGCCAAGGCCCTGCCTCCACACTCCCGAGCTGAGATGCCCACTGCCTGCTGAGGATGCCATGTCATCGAGAGGTGGCTCTGGGCTACGAACACTCTTCCAGAGATGGAGGAGGTCTGGCCTGGCCCCGCTGGGACAAGGACGCCAGGGCCCAGGCCAAAAGGAGAGTGAGAGGCCCAAGACAGAGAGGAGGCAGATACGGCGAGGCGAGCACCCGGTGCGTGCACGGGGAGCAGGAGCAGGGAACGCGGGGGATGCCGCTGCCCTCTGTGGGCAAGGAGGCGACAGCCTCCGTGAGGCCCCTGCCGGGCACTGGCCCCAGCTCCCTGCAGCGTCGCCACAGGATCGCTGCTCCAGGGTGGCGTGGCCTCCCGCCGTGTGTGGCTCCGCCTCTTGGACCCTCTTCACAGATCTGTCACTGAGCGAGGAGCGGGGGCGCCCAGGGCTACACTTGCAGTAGCTGTTCCCACACGGCAGATCTTAACAGCATGTGCGCAGAGCCTGGGGGCTGGGGTGTGACGCCCTGCTGAGTCACCCGGCAGCTGTGCCGCCTTGGACAAGCTATCCTCTTGGAGCCTCAGTCTACTCACCTGTAAAGTGGGCTCCCTAACAGTGCCCCACCCCCCACAGGAGAGCCTGGGTTAGCCACGATCAACCTAGGGAGCAGCAGGGTCAGCCATGCTCACGACATGTGGCTGCTGGAGCCGCCACACTGCCTGCCTGGGCCCTCCTGAAGCCCACGGCCCGGAAGGCCCCTTCCCTTGGCACTCACTCTGGTCTCAGAAGCCATGGCTGGCCAGACAGTCGCTGACCACAAGCACGTCCTGGGACAACAGGCTCTGAGAAGGGCTCTTTCCCCACAGCTCTGATGCTCCCCAAGTCCTGGGGGCAAGGGCCGCGCACCCATCTTCCAGCGCAGCCAGCAAAGTGCAGAGAGCTTGGGGAGCTGACGAGTGGCAGAGCCGGAACTGAAAGCCTCCAGCCTCCAGCTCCTGGACGGCACTCCTCCCAGCGCCACCAGCCAGACCGGATGTGCAGCTGTCATCGGGGCCCGGGGGGAGTGAGCAGATGCTGGGAGAGGCACCTGGACGCCGAGCAGACCTCCGCAGGCCCTCAGCAGCCCCCGGGTCACAGCCCCTTCGCCTTCTCAGGCGTCATATCTGCTCTTCCTCTCCCCTAGCTGCTGGCCCTTCCACTTCGGGTCCATCGTTGGGATCCTGTCCTGCCAGACAGGCCTGTGCGGGGCAATCTCCCTGCTGGAGCTGTCCCGGGGGCCGGGCGGACAGGGAGTGTGGGTGGAGGTGGGGGCAGTGGAGGAGGGTGACAGTGGCATGAGGGGACACACCGCCCCCAGGAAAAGCCACACGGGAGAGGGGAGGCAGGTGCTCGGGGCTCGGACCTGGGAAGGGGAAAGGGAGGCACCGTCTTACTCCAAGTAAAAGCATGGCTGAGCCAGGCTCAGTGGCTCAGCCTGTAATCCTGCGCCTTGGGAGGCTGAAGTGAGGGGATGGCCTGAGCCCACGGGTTCGAGACCCGCCTGGGCAGCGAGATCTCATCTCTACAATAAATCAAAAAATCAGCCGGGCGTGGTAGCGCGTACCTGTAATTCCGGCTACTCAGAAGGCTGAGGCGGAAGGATCGCTGGAGCACAGCAGGTCGAGGCTGCGATGGCCGGGAGCGGCCACTGCACTCCAGTCTGGGCAAAGGAGTGAGACTCCAACTCAAAAAAAAAAAAAAAAAGCAGGCCTGAGACCCAACAACCCCATTTCTAGCTCTCTCACCTGGAGACCCGCTGGGGCGAGGGATTCTACCCACTGTCAAAGCAGGCAAGACACTGCTATGGCCATGGCCACTTGGCTTCCCTGGTAACCGTGGAAGAGTGACTGGCCTGCAGACTGTGAACTACAGGTGGCAGAATCAGGGTGGACTATGTGGATGGTCAGCTAAAGCCATCAGACAACATCCCAGGGTCTCGGCCCCAGCGACGTCAGCCAGGACCAGACAGCAGCTCGTGCACACCCAGCCCTTCCTCGGTGCAGGGTCCTGCCCCCGGCACCCCACGCCTGCTGGCTCTTCCCTCACCGCCTGTGGTATCAGCCTCCTTCAGACAGGGACCCTACGCCGGCGGACACGCTGCCCGAGGACAAATAGACAGAGCGGGAGGGCCAGGGTTCGAAGACGGGTGCCAGGCCCCGGTCCACAGCCCCAAGGGCACACACAGCTGTACAGGAGAGAGGACTGGGAAGGAGAGAGCGCAGAACGCCAGGAGTGAAGGAGGCCACCCTCAGCCGGAAGGCTCGTGTCTTCTGTGCAGAAGGCATGCACGTGTCACGTGTGCAACTGAAAACTGGAGAGGGAGGAGAAACTACACCACCCAGAGCCGGCTGGTTAAGGGAGGCTGTGTGTCCTGGCCCCCACCTGCTCACCGAGTGAGGGCTCCCGTTCTCCTAGGGCACCTGGGCCCGGGTCTAGAGATGGCTCTGAAGCTGGGCAGTGGGGCAGGCTTTGGGGACCGAGTCAGAATGGGCCGAGCAGGACACAGGCCTCGAGTGGTCAGCGTGCCATGGCTCGCGCAGTGGTGGGGCTGCCCTGATGTGCAGCAGGCCACGGGCATATCATCTCTGGAGAAAGCACGGCTGGAGGACATGAGATGGCCAAGACTCTTAGCTTCTAGCTGAACAAGGACTCATGACCCCCAGCCCGCAGCTGGGTCTGAGTGACTATGCCACTCGCTGGAGGCGCTTCCTGAGCAGGCCTCTCTGACACCCCCAGACAGCACTTCCATGTGTCCCAGGAATGGCTCAGAAGTAAGTGCTCCTGCCTCCCCACTCCAGGAGAAAAGGAAGCTGACGTGTAGCCCAGGCAGGGGCCTTGGGGTGGCCGGATCCTGCAGTGCCATTCACTACCAAGTCTGACCTTCTGGGAAAACCGTTTCTGCCCCTGGCTCCCGGGGTGTGTGTCAGGAACCCTCAGGCAGGCTGGCCATGTCTCCCCCGTCCACAGTCCCCAGGGGAGCTGGCGCCAGGCTAGCATCCAATGGTCCCAATCCCAGAGGCCCTGGGGCGGAAATTTCACGAAGTCTCAGGTTCAACAAGCTTGGCGACATCCCTAGAGAGAGTGCTCACCCTCTTCCCCCTTCTCTTGCTATTTTCGGCTGTGCTAAGAATAGGCTGCTTTAGCCAGGCGGAGTCTCAAGCCTGGAACCCCAGCACTTCAGGAGGCAGAAGCAAGAAGACTGCCTGAGCTCAGGGGTTTGAGACCTCGACTACAATAAATCCAAAAAATAGCCAGGAGTGGTAGTGCGTGCCTGTAGTTCCAGCTACTTGGAAAGCTGAGGCAGAAGAACCGCCGGAGTCCAGCAGGTCGAGGCTGCGGTGGCTGGGAGCGTGCCACTGTACCCCAGCCTGGGTGATGGAGTGAGAGTCCAACTTAAAAAAAACAGAACAGGCTGCCTGAAATACCCACCCCTTCTTAGACCTGCTCTCAGGCCTGCCTGCCTGCACTTTCCAGGACCCCTCAGGGAGCAGACGCTCTAAGAGCCCAATCCACACCGCTCTCCAAGACCTGACTCCCCTTTCCCTCAGCCACAGCACCAGGTCTGTCCTGAACCTGCCCCTGAGTACCCACAGACACAGCCTTAGCTCCGGTCTGTGTCTGCCCCTGGAGCGTCCCCTCGCCAGACACGGCGCCAGGTCTCACCTATGTCTCCCCCAGACCCTCCCCAACACACCTGCAGGTCTGGCCTCCCACTGCCCCGGACCTCCCTGCCCAGGCACGGCCTGGCATGTCCCTGTTCAAAGGCCTGTGCCCGGTGTCACTCCTGAGCCCGATGTCTATGGCTGTGGCAGACTCGGAGGTGAGGCGAGGGACAGGGCCCGGGACCAGGGGCTGACGCCTTCTCTTGAGTTGCCTCACCCCAGAAAACCCTCCACTCCCCCCCTGCCGCCTGCGACCCCTGGGACCGCAGCCCTCAGGAGGGCCTCCGCTCGCAGGTGGAATCGCCTGCCACAGCCCTCGCGTGGCTCTCACCTGCCGACGCACAACCACTCCGACCCTCCAACTCAGCGTGGGACAGGCAGGAGGCAGCCGTGCAGGAGGACGCGGCCCTGCCCTCCCGCAGAGGCACCGTGCTGCCACAGCCGCCGCCCGCCTGTTCCTCCCCAGGGGCGCCTGGGGACAAGGCCGCCGTGGGCACTCACTTGTTGAAGAGGTTCAGGCCGATGCGGTAGTGCCTCTTGCGGATGACATCGTTGCTGAAGGCGGGCGAGTCCCAGCTGTTGCGTGTCTCCTTGTGGTAGGTCTGCTTGCTGAGCGTCTGCTCCCGCAGGCTGTCGCGCGAGGATGACTCGGAGCTGCAGTTGATGGTGTCGTTGGAGTTGGATGTGCTGTTGATGCTGTCGTTGTCCCCGTCTGAGTAGTCGGACTCAGACTTGCTCTGCCGGTTGGCCGAGCCGTTGATGGCCAGGTGGCTGTCCAGGGGCCGGGGCGGCCGGGGCCGCAACTCAGGCTCCTCCCGGGGGAGGGCAGCGCTGTGGGGGCCGTGCTTGGGGCTGCCCTGCGCTCCGCCGAGGCTGCGCTCGTAGGCGCTCTGCCTCTTGAGGGAGCCGCGGTCTGAGCGGTCGCTGAGGTCCACAGAGCTGTCGCTGGGTGGCTCGATGGTGAGCAGCGGGAGATGCTCCACCCTCAGCCGCTGCTCCTGCCTCTCCAGCGACGGTGTGCTCCGGCAGCTCGTATCTGTGTCGGCCTTGTCCTCCTTGTGGGCCAGGGCCCAGTAGTCCTGGGCTGGGCCGGCGACCCGCAGCCGCAGGTCCGACTCGGTGCTGGACGGCCGGTCCCCCATCTGAGCGAGGGGCAGCGGGGGCGACAGCTCCTCCTCGTCGATGTACAGGGTGACGTCACTGTATGAAGCTGTCATCTCGTCCAGCTTGCGGTGGTCCATGCAGTGCAGGGCAGGCTTGGGCTCGGCGTCCCGGGCCCGTGCTGCCTCCAAGGCCGGCGCCTCCTCGGAGTGCAGGCTGCGGCAGTTGAGGGCGTCATCGATAGACTCAGCCAGGGACTTCACCTGCCGGGAGAAGGCATCTTCCAGCTCGGTGATGGCATCCGCAAAGTCGCTGGAGGGGGCCGGGGACTTGAGGGTGGACGGCTCACTGAGGTCGCCACACTCAGAGGGCACCAGGGCCGCCAGCTGGGAGCCGTCGTTGGTCACTGAGACCTGCTTCCCCTCAAAGTAGGAGCTGTGCACTTTCTCAGGACCCTCAAAGGAGAACTGCATCCTCATGTTGGACAGCACGATCCGGCGGGACATGCGGTTCTCCGACATGGAGCTGCGAAGGCGCTCGAAGTTCTTGTTCATCTGGTACTGGCGGAACGCCGTCTGGATGGTGCGAGCCGCATGGCGGGTCACAAGGCGCCCCCCATACTTTCGTTCTAGCATCTCCACCTGGAGGGGAAGAGAGGAGAACGAGCCAGTCCACAGGCGATGCAGCCAGACGCCCAGCAAAACCTGCTCCTGCTTCTTAGCATCAACAGCCTGGCCGAGGACAGTCTCCGTGTGTCCCCAAGTGGGTGACAGGGACTGTTGGGGGATGCTGGTGGGTTGACATGAAACACGGGTCCCAAGCTCAAATAAGAGGGAGAAACACCAGGCTGGGCGTGGTCATTCCCATCTGTAACCCCACTATTTTGGGAGGCCGAGGCAGGATGATCCCTTGAGCCCAGGAGTTTGAGACCAGCCTGGGCAACAGAGTGAGGTCTCGTCTCTAAAGAAAATAAAAAATTAGCTGGGCGTGGTGGTGCATGCCTGTAGTCCCTGCTATTTAGAAGGCTGAGGTGGGAGGATCACCTGAGCCCAGGAGGTTGAGGCTGCAGTGAGCTGCGATCATGCCACTGCACTCTAGCCTGGGCAGCAGAATGAGACTCTGACTCAAAAGAAAAACATGAAGAAACACATTCGAGCGAGCACAAGCATGTTTCCTTTCTCAAACCCTTTTAGTGGGACACAGTGTGCTCAGTTTCTCAAACATCCTGGGTCATGAAGGCCCCCGGTCCTGGTACGTCTTGTGGCATGCAGTCTAACAAAGGCATGTTAGGAGACACCAGAAGAGGCGAGGCTGGCCCTCCAGGGAAAAGGAGCCCGAGGCGCACACAGGTTGGGGGACCTGCCCAAGATCTCACCAAGGCCCTGGGTGCTGAGGATGGGCCATGGGCCAGACTCATCTCCTTTCTACAGCATCAACCACATGGCTCTTGTGGCCAGAGGAGTCCCTGAGCGTCAGGGAAGCCTGTGAAGTTGCTGTGCTGACAAGCAGGCTTGAAGGCCAGGTGCCTGGATCTCATTCTTCCAGGGCTCCTTGTTAGCTATATAACTTGAGATTAAAAAACCTCAGCCCCCTGCAGTTCCTCAGTATCCTCATCTGTGAAGTGGGGTGGCACTAGGACCTATATCCCATGACTGTGGCCCTTGATGAGACAGAGGTCAATGGCCAGAAGACCCTCAGCCACACTCCCGAAAGGTGTTTGCAGTCTGTGAGGCCCCCTAGCCCCCCACTCTACAGATGGGCAAACTGAGGCCCAGAGAAGACAGCCAACACACTCACAAGACCTCCAGAGCGGAGCTGGCTCTCACTCTGGGCACCACTGTTCCTGAGCGCTTGTCTCCATGTGTCTGCAGACAGGGTGCACGGCTGGTGGCCTGCAAGGGCAGGGCTCATGCAGGGAGGGGGCTGGGGAGTGGGCTGTGTGGGTCTCCCCAAGTCCTAAGGCTCACACTGGCCCACCACGGCCCAGGACAGCCCTGAAGACCACTCCCCGAGCCCTACTCCCGAATAATAAGCAAACACACCCCGGCAGCTGGAGCCAGCTCTGCAGATCAAAGAAAGCCAGGCCAAGAAGCCACAGCAGGCCTCTGAAGGGGGCTGTGGAAGTCTCGGGTCCTAGTACTGAGGCGCAGTGTTGCGCCCTGCCTGTCTGGCCCCACCTGTCTGCCACAGCTGGGCGTCAACCAGACATGAAGTTAGAAAGGGAGACACACAGGGTTTTTGCCCCCACGGAGCAGAGAGCAGACAGTGCAGGCACAGAAATGGAGCGACAGCATCAAGCACAACCAAGGCTGAGAGCCGAGAAGGCGAGAGTGGCTCAGGGCCTGGGCAAGTGACTTCATGTTTCTGTTCCCTCCCTGTAAAGCAAGTCACCATGTCACCTGAGTCTGGAGGTTCCATGGGGCCAAGTCATCTCAGTCTCAGCCACGAGATAGGCCCAGAGACAGTCCCTCAAACACCAGGCATGTCGCTCTCCTGGATCCACAGGAGGAGAACGGGTGGCCTAGACAAGGAAGACCTGGGACTAGGGTTAGGATCAAAACGGCTTTTCTAAGCCCAGGCGGGCCCAGAGTCGGCCAGCGTGGTTCTGCTTTTCTCTAGCCCTGAAGTTACTGAACACCATCCAAAGAGATGACCTCACTTCCACATCTGTAAGAAGAAAGTTTCTATTTTGGGACTGTGAGTAGGGCTCAAAGAGCCTGCAGGGCCAAGGGGCCCAAGGCGAGGTTCTGGAAAGCCTCTTCTTCCCTCCCTCTCTTCTGTGCGTGCCTGAGAAGGCCCATGGTCCTAGCCCCTCCCAGCAGCCCTGGGCAGAGGAGTCACAAGAACCAGGGCCACCAGCCCATGCCCGGAGCTCACTGCAGGGCCTTCTGGCCTGCAAGTGCTGGGCCTCCCACGCGAGGCAGCCACCCCCTTTTCGTGAGACCTGCCCAAGTCGTGTGTGTGTTGGGGACAACGGGACTTCTGGAAGGCAGAAATGGGATCTACATTTAGTCACCAAAGCCCCTCACAGTCCCTCTCCCGAGAGGACACACACTGACGCGGGCCTGTTCTTGTCTCCCAAACTCGTGACGGTCATTCTTTATTCTGGGCCGGAATTAATGCCAAGTCAAGACTGAAAGTTCACTGGGACGTGGGACAGGGACCCCACTGACATCTGCTCACCCACTCTGTCCTGGAGACCACCCACCCTCGTCTGATACTCACAACAACCTCACATCTACCGTATCTCCCAGATGGGGGCGAGAGGCTCAGAGGAGGGAAGCAGCCAGCCCGGGCCACACTGCTATGGGCAGAGGAGCCAAGCACATGGCTAGGGATCTCCTCGCAGGCCGCTCTTGCTCTTTGAAGGGAGGTTTCTGAACAGGAAGGACAAGGAACTGAGAGGAGAGACCTTCCACCAAGCGGAGCTTGGGACGGTCACCTCTCAGTGGCACGGGGACAGCACCTGATGCCCACCCAGGCCTCCTGCTCTCAGGGACAGGAAACCACCGGAGGGTGCAGACGGCAGTGGACAGAACAACACATGAGACCACCCACTGGGCTCCTCTCACTAAAGTAGGACATTGCATTGCCCAGACTTGAAAACTCCTCATGGAAATGGGCCTCCTACTCTCTGGCAACTGCCATGCAGTCTGCCACTTCTGCATCCCTAGCAGGAAGCTCGGCAGAGCACCGAACGCTAGGTGGCCCTCGGAGGCATCTCCACCCCCTCACCTCCTCAGCATCTCACCCGGCCCTCCTTGCCACTTCCCACCTGTGCCAGGCACATTCTTGCCTCAGGGTCTTTGCACCTGCCCTGGCCTCTTCCCGGAACATTCAGCTCTAATGCCACCTTAGCAAGCTCTTCCCAGCCATCCTTACCCAAGGCGGTCACCTCCCACAGCTGCTCCATTTCCTTCCCCAATTTTACAACCCGTAGTGGCTGTGCCACATTATGGAAGAAAACTGTCTCTGGGCTGCTAACTTGCTCATATTTGTCTCCTGAGCCACAGTGTACCAAGAGTCGGGGCCTCATCTTGGTCACCCCTGACTCCCGGGCACCCAGCAGTATCTGGTGCATGGTAGGCATTCGGCTAATATGTATGAAATGAAAATGAACAGCTGCAGTCACATTCGGCTCATATTAAGCATGCAATTATCTTCACAGGCCTCTACTGAGTCTTAACTTTTCTCATTTTTTTTCTGAGTTGGGGTCTCACTCCGTCACCCAGGCTGGAGTGCAGTGGCACGCTCACAGCCCCCCCAGCGCTGCCCTGCTAGACTCAGGCGATCCTTCCGCCTCAGCCTTCCAAGTAGCCGGAACTACAGGCAAGCGCTACCACACCCAGCTAACTTTGTAGTTTATTATAAAGATGAGGCCTTGCCAAGTTGCTCAGGCTGGTCTTGAACCTGTAGACTCAGGCAGTCCTCTCACCTCGGCCTTCCAATGTGCTGGGATGACAGGCTTGAGGCACTTTACCCGGCCTCATTTCTATTTTAATGGTCCTGTTACAGACGTCTTTTCCTATAAATTGCTTGTGATACACTCTGGATCTATACATAATGAGCAAATGGAACAAAGGCTGTTCTTTCCTGCAGCTGGCCTGGCCATGGGCCAAGTGCCATAGGGTGTAGGGGGCTATTTGCTGCCACGCCCTGGTCCCTTGCTGGTCCCCTTGTCAGCCCCAAGTCACAGGTGAAAGAAGAGAGAGTGACCAGAGCTGAGGAAGGACTGTCCAAAGTCTCAGGGCAGCAGCAAGATCCGAGTGAGGAGGGGGCTGAGGAGGGTTGTCGGAGACCTATAGATGTTGGCTTCCAACAGAGGGTCCTCTGCCAGGAGAAAAGACCCACCCAGGCAGAGCCCCGACCACTGCCGCAGGAAGGCAGGGACATGCAAGGCCCCAAGTTTGCTCCTTAAAGGACAAACAGGAAGGTCAGGGACCAGGCCCACAGGACAGATGTGGGCAAGAGGAAGGGCATGACGACTTCTGCAGCACGGAGTCCAGGGGTGATGGGAAAGTGTCCTTGGGCAGGACAGGGCAGAGACAGCCACCTGAGAGTCAGGAGGGCCGGCCCAAAGTGCAGCGCTCACGAGTGGGGGAGAGTCCGACCAACGTCCCCAGTCTGCCCCTGCAGTCCTGCAGAACTGCTTCCTGGGAGCCTTGAGGCTTCTCCTGAAGCCTGAAATGGCCAAGGGACTTGTTCACTCCTGACTCACTCCCTCGTGCATCCATCTGTCATTCACTTGTCTCCTCGTTAAAGAGCAAGCTGTGCGCCTGAGCTCCAAGGGATGTGGCCGTGAGCGCTCTCGGCCTTCCTTCCCAGGGGCCTCTCCAGCCCTCACGCTCTCTTCCCTGCCGCCGGCTAGGGAAAGGACGCCCCTCCTCCCCTCCGTCCTCCCTGGAGCCCAGCCAAGCAGGCCCACGGGCGCCCACCTCGTGGTGGGTCTGGACCAGGCGCCCTGGGGGAGGGAGCACAGTGTCCCATGAAGCGACTTTCCACGAGAACACAGAGCTGTAAACCAGGAAGAATGTAAAGAGCAACCCCACCTCGCCAGCTGCAGACGGGCTCGGTGCTCTTCTCCTAGCCTGTGCTGATTTTGTCGCAAACTGACCTCCCTCCTTCTCGCCCCATGGGCTCCTTCCCACAGTCGCCCCCTGGGTCCTCAGAATCTCAGTGGCCAGGCACACAGCCATGTGCCCTGGTAGGCCGCGATGCTCAAAGACGCTCGCTAGGCCTCCCAGGCTCCAGCCAGAAGGGCTGTGGCACGTGGACAAAGGAAAGGCCGCACTGGAGGACAGCTCTCCGTGTGCCCCAGAACGAATGTCAGACAGTCAGCTTCCTTCACTCCGCCTCCTTTCAAACATCCCCGCCAGAGCCAGGCTGGGACAGAGGCTCCCCGGAGCTACAAGAGGAGGGACACGGACCGAGGCAGAGGCCCAATCTCTAGCAAGCATGCCCCTCACGCCGACCTGTCGGAGAAAGCCACCTGCCGCTCCCCGAGAGGCTGCGCGGGGCGGGAAGCGCCACCACGCCACTGACCCCTGTGCGGTCCGGGGGCGTGCCTGCCTACCTGCTTGTCCTGCAGGTCCGAGGAGAGCTCATAGCTCTCAGACAGGGAGCGCGAGCGCTTGATGGCCTCCTCCTCGGCCTGCTTGCGCAGGATGGAGGTCGAGTGCTGCAGCTTGGGCCTTCGTGTGCGCGGCTGCTGCCCCGGCGGCCCCGAGTACAGCCCATAGGCTCCCACTGACGTGTGCTCGTAGTGGTCTGGGCTCAGGCTGGAACCAGGTGCCAAGGGGCCCTGGTGGTAGGCCGAGGGGCTGTCCAGTGATGTGCTGGTCTCGCTGCTGGGGGCCTCGCCCTCGACGCTGCAGAGGAGAGAGAGGAAGACGCTTCTGGTGAGCAGAAAGCCAGGACTCAGCATGACGGGGTGGGAGGGGACAACGCCACCACGCGCTGGGGCAAGCCCACAGCCCCCTCCCTGTGCTTGGCCTGCCCCGTGGCTGAGTCCTCTGTGCAGCCGGAGGGACCAGGCCAGGACCTTCTTCGGTGCCTCTTCCTAGGGCTGCGCCCCACGCATGCAGACCTAATCTCCTCTGTACAACTTGCCACCCACTAACGTCTGATACCAGCATACAATATACTCTCCTGACTGATTTTGCTTATTAGCCGTCTCCCACCCAGGAATGGCAGCTCCCTGAGAGAAGGGGTTTTGACCTGTTGGGTCGCTGATGATCCCCAGTGCCCAGAGCAGTGCCTGCCAATAGTAGGTACTCAGTAAATACTAAGGGAATCCTGTCACCTTCTCTCTTACCACCTGGATTAAGTGCACGCCTGATTTTTTTCTTTTTCTTGAGCTGGACTCTCACTCCGTCGCCCAGGCTGGACTGCAGTGGCACACTCACGGCCACCCCGGCATTGACCTGCTGGGCTCAGATGATCCTTCTGTTTCAGTCTTCCAAGAAGCTACAACTACAGGTGCATGCTACCATGCCCAGTCAGTTTTTCAATTTACTGTAGAGACGAGGTCTCGCCAAGTTGCCCAGGTGGTTCTCGAACCTGTAGGCTAAAGCAATCCCCTCACCTTGGCCTCCCAAAATGCTAGGATTACAGGTTTGAGCCAGCGAGCCTGGCCTATATTTTTTGACTTTAAAAAAGTAATTAACAAAAATGACTCTCTACTGCACACCTCCTTGGGGCTGGCCATCATGTTTGCATTTGTTATGGATGAACTGTGTCCCTCAAAATATGTATGTTGAAGCCCTAGCCTCCAGAACGTCAGCATGTGACTATATTTGGACATAGGGCTTTTGTAGAGTTATTTAAGTTAAAACAGGGTCATTAGAGTGGGCCCTAATCCAATATGACTGGTATCCTCATAAGAACTAGAGATTAGGACCCAGACACACACAGAGGGATGACCATGTGAGGACACGGGGAGAAGACAGCCATCTACAAGCCAAGGAGAGAGGCCTCCAAAGAAAGAAACTTGCCAACACCTTCATCTGACTTCCAGCCTCCAAAACTGTGAGAAAATACATGTCTGTTGTCTAAGCTCCCTGGTCTGTGATGCTTGCTGCAACAGCTTTGGAAACTAATAAGAGTGTTGTACGTGCATTTTCTCTAAATCGCAAAACCAGTCTGTAAAGGAGGAATTACGAACTCCTCCATTACGGGTGAGGAAACAGGCCTGTAAGAGTTGCCTGAGGTCACACGGATAGGAGGCAGGTGAGCCAGGATACAAGCCAAGTTGACGGAGCCCCCAGACAGCGTTCCCCTCGACTGCACGGCCTCTCATCCCGCAGGGCGAGCAATGTCCCTCTTGAAGTCTCAAGTCATCAGGTGGGAGCAGCATCAACTGGCAGGGACACACGGGACGGGCTGCCTAACTCATCCTGACTCAGAACTCAGAAGGCCTTTGCACGTGGGCAGACACTGGTTTCCACTGCAGACTGCTTTTCAGTAGGACAAAGAGAGAAGGGAGAAATCTACGCAAGTTGTTTCCAACCCAACTTCCGGTCGCCCTGCCAGGTTCCCCGCCCTTGAGAGAGCACTCAACCACAGGATGGAAGGGCTTGAAAGACCCTCTTCTCCCTGGCGCCAGGGTGGAGGTCCAGCAGAAAGCAGCACACAGGCCTCACCCAGGCTGCAGTGCTTTTCAACAGCGCCTTCTTCAGACCAACAGGAAGGCCTTGCGCTCAACAGTCCAGGGCCCACGGAGCCACCCTGCTCAGCTATGCTTCTGTTCCTGCTGCTCCTCGTGGGGCAGAGCAGGCCCCACTGCCAAATGCAGAAGGTGAAACTACTCACTGACCCCAGAGAAACCAGTGAGGGCCCAGGGGAGGGGGTCCTGGAACAGAGGGCACAGCCAGCAATCAGGTGGTAGAGAGCAGCCTGCCTGCTGATGCCCACCTTCCCCGAGCCAGTCAGGCTGTGAGTCTCAGCTTTGCGCTGTAGCCTGTGGCTTAAGGACAGGGCTTCTGGCTCTGGCCTCTGGTGTCGGGCAGTGGAACGCCCAACCCCACTCCCCAGGGGCTAAGGAGTGACAGAGGCCCCTCCTTGGGAAAGAACTGGGATAAAGAGAGAAGGTCAGGGCTCTCTGTCCTGCTCTGCCCTGATCTGGGCCTGAATCAGGGTGGGCCGCCCCTAATTTCAAGGTCTCCGTTTCCCTACCTACAATAAAAGCAGGATGGACTCAATGTCTTCAGGATGTCAGGAACATCGTGCTTCAAGGTTCTCCCCACATATCAGAGTTACCCAGCTCCCACCCCTGCAATCCCCCTCCCACAGCAGCTTCCTTTGGGCCTGGTGCGTGTATGTTGGGCGGGGGGCGAGGGACAAGGACGGGTGGTCTTAAACTCTCCCCTTCCGTTGACAAAGCTTTGAACAGTGCCCTGCAATGAATACTCACTCCCAACTGACTGCTGTCCGAAGGAGTGAGCGAACCCGAGTCAGGCTCTAGGCCTCAGCTCAGAGGAAGGCCAGGCTCCCGGGAAGCCCATCCCATGGCTGTCTGCCTTCGCCCCGCCCACATTGCTCCAGGTCTCCGGTCTTTGCGGCCAGTCAGCACGTCACAAGGAAGCATTTCCATGAGATATCCCCTAACCTGGAAATGCTGCAGTCAGGAGCAGAATCTATGTTTATGGGCAAGAGGCTAACAGTTGCTAACAGGAAACAAAGTCTAGACCTTGAAGAGACGCAGCTTGGCCTCCACTCATGAGGGGAGCACTGAAAACAGCTCCGTAACCCTGAGTTAGTAAGAACACAGAGACTGACAGGGGTTTCCTTGCGGGTCATTGGAGCATGAGCAGGAAACCCCTTGGTGACCAAGAGCCGCTTCTGAGCTGCTGGAGTGGCAGGTCAGGACCCTCACTGTACTGTCCCCAACCAACAGGGCTGGGAAGAAGGAGCAGTGCCCACCTCTGAGGCTGGAGGAATCCCATCCTTCACCCAGACCTTTCCAGTCCGGCCTGAAGACAGCTGTGAGCCAGTAGAACGGGGCATTCTTCCCCAACAGTGGGGAGTGAGTGAGGTCTGGGCCTGCCTGTGAACTTGAGAAGCTGCCATTACTCCCAGCCAGGCGAGGCGTGGGGCAGAGGGAGCTGAGCTCAGAGAAGCAGACGGTGGCCGCTGAACCCAACACGGGCCAGAGACCCGAGGGAGCCTTGCCTGCCGTGCGGGGCAGCTTTGGGCCCAGGGAGAGGTGCTCTGGAATGGGACTGGGATGGGAATGGTTAGAGGCAGGCAGGCCTTTCCGAAGCTGGGCCAGCCCAGCTCCGGGCATTCCCAGGCCCCTAGCCACCTGGGGTCTGCAGGTCCAGAATGTGCTTGGGAGAGGTCGCGCCTCCCCTCAAGGCCATCCTCCCCAGAAGGGAAGGTCTGCCAGTCACCCCGAGACTTACCCTGTGACCCCAGAGCCAGGGTCCTTGGCATCACCACCTTAGTCCCTCTCCCGGGCAAACCCCATTCAGTCTGTCACCAAGTCCCGTTATGCTATGTGAACGGCGCCCCCTTGAGCTATGAGATGCAGCAGCCCTTCCACACTCCAAAAAGCCAAAACCAACTTCAAACCATCCCGAAAGAAAATAAATGACCAGGCCATCCTACTGCAACCAGTACAGCGCCACAGGTCTCCCCCAGCAAGCGCAGGAACAGCAGTGAACACAGCATAGGTTTTTCTGCGTAGCCTAAGAACCTATCTTGAGCCAGAGAGCCTCTCTTCCTGATGGTCCCACTCAGAAGCTACATAGCTTAGGCACTTCAAGAGTCTTTTCTTAATGAGTTGCTCTGAACTGATAAACAAAAAGATTTTTTATTTATTTATTTATTTATTTTAAGTTGGAGTCTCACTCTGTCGCCCAGACTGGAGTGCAATGGCCGCTCCTGGCCACCGCAGCCTCCACCTGCTGGGCTCCGGAGATCCTTCCGCCTCAGTCTTCCAAGTATCTGGAACTACAGGCGCGTACTACCACGCCCAGTTAATTTTTTTTTTTTATTAATTGTAGAGATGAGGTCTTGCCAAGTTGCCCAGGCGGTTCTCAAACCTGCAGGCTCAGGCAATCCACTCACCTCAGCCTCCCAAAGCGCAGGATTACAGGCTGAGCCACCGAGCCCAGCTCAAAAAGACTTTTCAAGTCAAATGCCCAGTATTGACAAGAACATGCAACAACGAGCGCGCTCAGGTTCTGCTGGTAGAAGTACAAATCGGTGTGGCTTTTCAAGGGTACTAGCCAGGAACAGTTAGCACACTTAAATCCTGTAGACGAGCTCCATACGTCCAGGATGGGGTCCCTGGTGATAAGACCAGCTGAGGACAGGGTCAGAGAGGAGGTAAGAGCCTGGAGCCACAGGCAGGTGTGTCTGCCCTCTGCCCCAGGGCCCCCACAGCAGGCCCTTCTCCAAGCTCTGACGAAGAAGGGTTGCCCAAGCTCCTCTCCGTCTCTAGTTTCTGACACATGCCTTCCCCTGGAGGTGGTGTGTGTTATTTTTATGCAGGGAAACGGCTGGGTGAGATGCTGGATCACTATAGGACAGCCTCCTGAGTTTCCTACTGTCCTGGGATGAAGGGCACTACAGAAGAACAGAGAGCACAGTTTGAAAAATCTCCTCCCACTACCTGTCTTTCGCCAAGTGAGAGGGCTGAATGGGTTCCCTGCTGCTGCCTCCGAAATCTGGGTTGGAATTCTGGCTGCACTGCTTACCAGCTGTGTGATCATGGGTGGAAACACCTCTGTGCCTCAATTTCTAATCCTGTAAAGTGGGGAGACCCTTTACAGGATTAAAGCCCTTCCACACTCCAAAAAGCCAAAACCAACTTCAAACCATCCCGAAAGAAAATAAATGACCAGGCCATCCTACTGCAACCAGCATGGCACCACAGGGTGCCTCCAACAAGCACAGGGACAACAGTGAACACAGCATGGGTTTTTCTGTGTAGCCTAAGAACCAATCTTTAGCCGCACTGCATAACTCAAGGGGGTGCCATTCACATGGCATAACGGGACCTGGTAATAGACTGAATGGGGTTGGCTGGGGAGAGGGACTAAAGTGGTGATGCCAAGGACCCTAGCTCTGGGGTCACAGGGTAAGGCTGGGGGTGACTGGCAGAGAGAGGAGTACCTACTTCACAGGACTGCTGAAACTTAGCAAAGTCGAAACAGCAAACTCCTTAGGACAGTGTTTGGCTCATAAAAAGTGCTTTCCAATGTTTGTCTGGTTATTCTTTGACTGAGAGAGCCCAACCTACACAGCCTGGCAGCTGGAGGCGGGACGGGCAGACAGGCCCAGTGCCCGAGCCAGGGTCACTTGCCCGGCACCCCGCCTGTTGCAGGGCCTCTCTCTCCACAACACACACCTCCAGGACAGAGAGCCTGATCCCTGGACAGAGGGAGACCCGGGCCCCAGACACCCTCCAGTGGCCCAATCCACATGACTTGGCTCAGTGGGCCAGGCAGGAGAGCCTGAGAGCTAGAACCCTGGTCCCTCAGCCCAAATTGGAGCAGATGCCACGTCCTGACTAGCTGGAGTGAGTCAGGAGGAGGATTGTGGCCTCCCGGCCACGGATATCTCTAATTATGGCCTGTGAAGTCATGAATGACTTTTCTCAAGAAACAAAGTTAGTCAGAGGAGGCTCTGGGCACCAGCGAGGGTCACAGTGGAAGTAGGGACCCATTGTTCACCCCTAACGTCGGTGTGATGGTAACACCAGCTCAAGCCCACGAGGTTAGCGAGTTCTAAGTTGTACGCATAACTCCTCCAGTTCTCTCAACCAGCCCATGGGTATGGAGAGGTGAAGCCAACCCCCAGGGGAATGAAGCCAGCGCATGGGATCAGGACCCAGGCTGGCCACTGGAGCCCAAACATGTACTCACTGCGTTCATGCAACTGCTTCTGGAGGGGGGTGAGAGGGGGTAATATGCACATACACACAGCCATACACAGGTTTGAGCTGCACAGCAGCAACTCTTCTTTATAAACCCATTGGGTACAAGATGCTGTGTCAGGTGTTTAAACACATGGTCTGTAATGCAGCCACTATCCCTGGGAGCTAGAATTTAGAATGCCAGGACCTCCCCCCCTTCCACAGATGAAGAACCTGGAACTCGATGGAGCTGAGTCCAAGGTCACCCTTGCAGGCGAGTGGGGCTAGGACCTGACCCCTGCCACATCTCTGTTGCCAGCTGTTCAGAGCAAAAGCACTGGCAGCCAGGAGCAGGGCCAGGGTACAGAGCCTGGAATCCTGGGGTTTTACATGGTCATAAGGTGAGTAAGATAAATAAGCCTGGCAGCATGTGGCTAGCTGTGGCCACATCACATAGCAAAGCGAACCTCTTCAGAGCGAGCCAGACCCATACTGGGGGAAACAGACAATCTTCAGAGTCTGGCTGTGGTTGATATCCAGCCTAGGAGCCCAGGCCAAACTCCAGGCAGTCTGCACAGGCCAGAACAGAACAGCCTCCTGATGCGTACATGCCCCTCACACTTCCAGGCCTTGTGGCTCAACCCGCTCTGCTTTCCTGATTGTCAGAAGAGGAGTCTAGACAGGGCAGGCACGACTCACTCCCAGCCTTCAGAAGTGCCCCCATGGGGCTTTCTGCGACTGTGTGCTGCCAAGGCTACATGAACACAGGCTGGTCACCCAGAGGAAAGGGAATGGTCTTGCTCTGCGCTCCAGCCTTGGGGAGGGACAGGTCAGCCCAAGGCAGGGCCTGGGGGGGAGCTGGAGACCAAGCCCTCTGAGGGCTTCACCTCTGGGCCCCAGCCTTGGGGAGGGACAGGTCAGCCCAAGGCAGGGCCTGGGGGGGAACTGGAGACCAAGCCCTCCGAGCAAGAGCAGGGCGGCTGCCACCCACAGGTCCTTGAGGGGTGGTCCTGGTGCAGAGACCAGGCAGGTCCATGGAACCAGAGGCAGGAGCTTCAGAGAAGCAGCATTCTTTAGCAGTTCAGCAGTTTGGGAAGAGCCGCCTTGAGGGGTAGTGCAGGTATTCAACGTCTGGAAAAATCAGTCTTCCGGGACACTTATGCCCAACCACTAAACGGGGGAGTCCAGCACAAGCTGTGTCAGTAGATTTCAGCCCTGCAACAAGCCCATCAAGAAGACACTGCTCTTCCCATTATGCAGATGAGAAAACAGAGGTTCAGAAAGGATCCTTGGCTTGCCTAGAATCACAGAGATCGGAACAGAGCCAGGATTCAGATCCATGTCCTTCCCACCCTGGGATGTTTCCAGACCTGGAGGCAGCCCCCAAGAGTTAGCACAGTCCCCAAGGAGTAGACTGCAAGGACACAGCGGGGTAGACTTCAGAGGAAGGGTGATTGTTCAAAGAGGGACGAGGAGCTGGTATGCCTGGCAAGACATGTACGGCAAGGGCTTTCCCTAGGACTCAGAAAGGCTATTCTGGTGAAGGCCAGCCCAGCAGGCAGGCAGCACTACAACCCATGCCTCAAGTCTTACATCCTGGGCCATGGTTGCAAAGTGGTTCTTCGAGAGGACGGGTTCCTGGCTGGTGCTGAAGGGACTTGTGGACCCCTTGGAGTCCCTTCCTAGGAAGGAGGAGAGCAGAAATCTTGTAGATGAGGCCTGGCAATGCTGGTGGATTCCCCTGGCAGGCAGGATTGGGGTGAACATGACGCAGAGGAAAGAAGAAAAGATCCACAATGGAGGGGTGGCGAGTTGGAGGGGTTGTGAGCACTCCCAGTGGATACCTGGGGGAGGTGGGCAGAGAGGGAAGAGGCGAGCCCAAGAGGGGCACCCACGTGGGCACAGATGCTGAGCCCTGTGCTCAGAACTCCAGACTCCACCAAGGCCAGGGATGGAGGGGCCAGAGAAGGGTGTAACCCACACATGAAACGAAAATGTTTAGAGCACAAGTTTACGAGAGGCACCCGCAAGACAGCACATCCACCTGAATATCCCGTGTGACTTCTGGCTGGTTAACCAGGGACACCGTATCTCAAACAAGGGAGGTGGTGATCTTTCTGAATCACCCACAAGTCACCCCCACTTGGGGGGGTGAGGAGGAGTCAGGAGCACTTCTACATTTACCCAGCTCCCAAGTTTGCATGAGGACACCCAGTCATCACAAAGGAACCCAAGAGAACCCACATCTCACAGCATCTGCCCCTTGATGTCTACCAGACACCCCAGCCCCAAGCTGAAAGCTGAGCTCCGCCCAGTCCAGCTCCTGGGCTGCCTTCCCGTCTCAGTGGACGGCAGCTCCACCTCCCCCTCGCAGCTTCCTTATCAATCAGCACATCACAGCCCCAGCAGGCGACCACGTGGCCAGCCTCCCTACCCAGCCCAGCCTGCGCCGCCCTCTCCCCCTCCCTGCAATGCGGCCGCAGCCTCTCCAGTGGCTCTTCTTGCTCCCACGCTGCCCCCACCCTTCCCCATCCAGAGCTGGGATTCTGCCAAAAACAACCCTGCCCATCTCTCCTCTCACCTGGCGAGATTCAGAGCCTAAGCCATCATCACAGTGACCCAGAAGACTACAGGACTCGACCGTTCCTCCTGCTGCCCGCCCCTGCACCCTCCTGAGGCACCCCAGCCGGTCCCACTGGCCTCCTGGCAGCCCCTCTAAAACTCGAGTCCACACCCGCCCAGGGCTTTTGCACGTGCCGTTCCCTCCATCTACCGTGCTCTCCCCCAAGGTCCATTCGGCCACTCCCGTCCCGCCTTCAGGTCTCTGCTCGAAGGTGACCTGAGTGTTAGGGCGGCCTCTCCCTGGCTTCCCCCTTGGAAACCCACACTCTGCCGCCCTTCCTCCCACCCCCAGCTCTCTCGTCCTTCCCTGCTCCACTTCTCCCTGCAGCACTTGACCACCGCCATCACGCTACCATCTGTGTGTGCACTGCTGTCTGGCTTCCCTACTAGAATGTGAGTCCCCTGACAGCTGGGGCTCCAGAACAGCATCAGGCACGCAGGGGGGCACACCCCAAGCTACAGCCACCAAGCTGGAGGGCCTGCTTTGCGTAAGACTTTTGAGAGCTCCTCTGCCTCCCATGTGGACTGCATGGTCCGTGGGAGCGGCAGTCTTGGGCCAGGCACCGACTTGCAACCAGCAGGCACAGCAGACGCCAGGCTGCAGCAGGGCAAGCGGGGTCTGAAGGCAAGCTCAGAGGCCTGTACTGAGAAGCATGAGGGAGAAGCGAGAGGGCAGCTGAAGGCGACTGAAAGGGTCTGGGGCTCCAGGGAAGTGTGGCTTTTGAACCCAGGGTCATGCAGCCACCCACATCCTTGTCCCGCCAGCAACGCATTCTCAAAGTGGAAGAGATGTAAGCACATCTGAACGGTGACAGGAGGAGACCCTGAGTGCAGCACCCCGGAGGAAGGGGCTCTGGGCTCAGGCTGGTGGGCGGGCAGCCAGGCAGGAACCTCCTCTGGGGCCTTGCTTTTCTCTGCGGACCGGGAGAGGTCAGTTAGCTGACCCCCTCCCCCTGACCTCCACCAGCGGGGCTCAGGCAGAACCGGTTTCAGGAACTGAAATCCAAACTGGGCACTCCAGGAAGACACGGGAGTCAGTCCAACCCTCCCCTGGCTGGCTGGAGGGATGGTGTCCACAGTCCCCATGGCTTGCCTCTTGCCCACAGACTTCTCTGAGGGCACCCAGGTCCTGAAACAGCCTAGAACTGCCCCGGAGGAGCCAACCCCCCTTGTGTGCGACTGTGGTTGAATGCCTTGTAGTCTTCAGGGGAGGGAATCCCAGGCAGAGACCTGCCTCGCTGACTGCCCCCAGCCTCAGGCCACTGCTGAGGCCCAGATGAGATCCAGTGTGGCTCTGCCCCACAGGCTGCAGCACCAAGACCTCCAGAAGTGGCTTTCATATAATGTAGAAAAATATAGGGCTCTGAACAATGAACTTCTCCACGCAGGAGGCTATTTTTAGAGCTCTGCTTACTGAACCACATGAAGCATCATCTCCCTGCTTGTCAGCTGCTGCTGGTGAGATGGGCGGGCAGCCTAGAAGATGCGGGGTGCGAGCGGAGAGGCCTTCTCAGGCCACTTGGTGTGTCCAGAAAGACGACACATTTGGGGATGCCCACGGTGGTGGGAGGCACAGCAGCAGCAGACAACTCGTGCCTCCTGCCCTCTGGCCCTGAGTGCTCTGCATAGCTCTGCCAGACACTTGCTACCCTCATGTCATCACAAATGTGATAGGAAGATTCTGGGTTAGAGTCCAACACTTGGGTTCTGACCTCAACTTCCAAGCCTCAGTTTCCCACTTGCACAGTGAGGGTAAGGCCACCCCTCCATGGCAACACAGCAGAGTCTGAGACAGTGCAGGAAGCTCCATTAACAAGGTCTAATTAAAGGCTCCTAATTAGAGGGGAAGTATTTCAGGCAGCCCTCCTGTCCTCAGACAGGGCCTGTTCTCATCAGCGCACAGCCAGAGGACAGAAAGGCCTCCGTGACCTGTGAACCCAGGGCCACACAGCCAGGCCTGTGTCCTTGCCCTTTCAGCAACATTTTCAGAGGCCATCTTACTGGCCCGGAGAGTTGGTGGCTCCCGCCTCCAGGCCCAGGCCTCACTCCCAATCATAAAGAGCAGTGTCTGCCTACAGGAGCGGAGCGGACTATCTAACTGCTGTCGGGGAGTCACCCCCACTCAAAGAGCCCAACGGGCCTGGGTGGGCTTTGGAGATCAGAGTTCAGATCCCAGGTGACGGGGGGGGGGGGTCAGAGGGCAGTCATAAGAACCCGGAATCTGGTCTGCCCTGATCCTCTATACCTTGGGTGCTCCCCCTGGAAAGAGCCAAATGCACAAATGCAGCATGGAGCCCAGGGACAGGGGAAACCGGCAGCACATGGGTGTCAGCGCAGGGCATCTCCAGGGACCGGCCCTGCCACACTTCCTCAGCAGCATGACAACCATGGGAAGAAGGGCCACACTTGGCAGGAGGGAAAAGTGGTGTCTGGAGCGACAGGTGCCATCTCCCAGACTCCATGCCCACCACTCAGAGCCCAGCTCCGGAGCTGGCTTCGTCTGTTTCATGCTTCCTCGCTCCTACCTCAGTTTCCCCATGACAGTGAGCTCTGCAAGGGCAGAGGGCCTGCCTGTTCCCCTAAGGTGCCTGCAGGGTTAAACAGGGTTGGGCACAGGAGACATGCTCAGTCCGGACTTGCTGAATGAATAAACAATGCTTCGGGTCACTAAGGCGCAGCCTGGGGGGTTGACACCACAAAGCAGAAGCCTTAGGAGAAGAGCCACTGAGCAGCTGGGACCAAAAGCCACAGAGCAGCAGAACAGTTCTCTGGGGTCAAGGGCAACTCCGTGGCTGCCAGCAGGGCTGTTCCTCTCCATTTACAGGCAGCCAGGAGTTGGAGAGGACAGACTCAGGCAGTCTTGCAGCTGGTACGCAGCACAACCCGGTGGAGACCTGTGCCTCGGGACCTGCCTTCACAGCCGGGCCGTGGAAACACGAAAGCTGGCCACGGGAACCCAGGAGCGTCCCCACCATACAGGGGGGCATTCATCGCACCCAGAGCGCCAACCCCCAGGCCTCGAGTCACCAGGGAACTGGGGCTGAATGCAGTCCCACTCCTCGAGACGCCCTGGCTCAGCTCTCCTTTCACCGCGCTTGCCCCGCGCCCACCCCTCACAGTCCTGGGAGGCCCGCCGGGTGGGGCTGGGCACTGGGGCCCCAGACAGGAAGCAGGGCAGAGACTCGCCCCACGGGCTGGCAGGCATGCTCCTTTCCACGGGCTGAGAGCCAGCTGGCAGAGGGGAGCCATGAAGCGCTGGTGGGGAGCTGAGGCCAACACCCTGCCATTGAGCCCGGCCAGGGCCTCTGCCTGGCAAGACGCCACGAGCAGCAGGCACTACCATCCATACCACAGGAGGACCCGGCCTGCCCAAGGGTCTCACCCCATGTGCTCGGCACCAGAGCACCAAACCAAGGGAACAGGCCTGAGATGGGAAAAAAGGCAGGGCCCTGTGGCCAATCCCTAAAGCCAAAGCCAGGATGGGCAGCCTTTCCAGACAGAGGCTGTGAAGAGTCCTTTATTCTCCCGATGCCACTGGGCCGAGGACAAGGCAAGGGTGACGCCCATTCATCCAGGACTCTGGGCCTCGCCTCCGGGAGAGCTGGCCAGGAGGCCTGGTACCCAAGCTGCCACCACCCGGAAGGAGGTCTCAGAGACTGCACAGAGCTCTCCGGAAGACAGACTCCGAGTGAGAGGCCATACCTCGAACACAGGCTGGCAGCCTGAGGCAGGACATGGTCCATACAGCATGCTCTTTGTGGCCCAAACTGTTTCCCAAAAACAAAACAAAACAAAGCAACAACAAAACAGTTAGAATTAATCACCGCCATTTCAACACTAAAGTTTTCTTGTTTTAAGTGAAAATCCAAGTTTCTGATGTCTCTTGGGGGGGGAAACAACTGAGGATCTGACCACACCAGGTCCTCATTCCTGCTGGGCGATAGACAGATGGAGCTGGGTGGCAGCCACACCCGTCGGAGAGCAGTGCTCTGCCATCACCAGTTTTCATCACTCCCTATCATCCACACACACCTGACCAACCCCCCTCTCATATCACCTTCCTGTCTATTGAAGGCAACCACAGTTGTTTGTGACGCTTGCAGAAGTCCAAAATCCAAGGTCCAACTCAAAGAACAGAACCAGGATCGACAGCGCAGGATCCTAAGAAACCTGATTTAGAACACCAACTCCAGAGAGGCGGGGTTCCAGCTCTGCACAGCCAGTGGGAACATCAAGGCCTTCCGCTCTGCTAGGTCCTCTAAGTGTTTGGTTTTCTCCAGACTCTACCAGAGTCATATTATCACACCGACCACAATCCACAATCCTGTGGTCATCACCACCACCAAGTCCAAATTCACCAGATGCCTCATTCCTAAGATCCATGGGATTAAGATATGGTTTAAAAAACCATCTGACATCTGGGGTGTATTCCAAAACCAGACTCTCAGGGAACGTCCCGAGGCTTAAATTCAAGTTCTTTCCACCCTGGGCAGCCCCCTGGGCCTAACAATCTGTGTCTGGAACAACACCCAGTGTGTGCCAAGCACCTCCTGGGCCTGTCGGGGAAGCTCTGGGCACAGACTGGGAGATCAGGCCTCTCCATAGCCCCCCTACTTGCAGGTGAGGGGCCTGAGGCACGTGGCCTCGCCTTCCTGGGCTTCTGCTGTCTCACCTTCGCAATGGGTATTGCTCCTGCTCCGCTTACCCAGTGGGAACATGGGAACTGCGCGAAGGCACACTCTGCTGACTTGAAGTCCCACATGGGGCGGTTTCTGCTCTCCGCCGTCAACCAGAGAAGGGCTCAACCGTGAGTCTTTGCTGGGCTTGTCCAGGCCAGAGAGAGGAACAGCATGAGAAATGCTCCCCAGCCCAGCACGGAAGGAAGCCCTGTCTGCTCTGCAAACCGACGCACCCATCTCCGATGCATCTGTAGGGAGCTCTATGCTTCCAGGGCCTCCTTCCTTCCTTCCACTCTGCCCACCACTTACCTGGTCTCAAGATGCAGAGTTTACCCCACGGCTTCTCTGGCCATGATCTCATCTGGATGGCTTCATCCTCCTCCCCCCCTTCCTTCTTTCTTCTCTAACCATTTCCTATGGCTTGCCCTCTGCCAGATGCTTGCCCCCAGCGAAGCAGGGCGGTCCTTGTTGGTGTACACGGTACAAAGATGACCAGAAGCTTCCAACCCCTGGGCTCGCTTGGAAAGATTTTTCAGAATATACACACACGGAGCCAAAAATCTTCCCAGCTGAGCCAAATTAAATACAGAGACCTCTAGTTATTTCCATACGCGCAAAACGGACTTAAATAAAGCAGTTCTCTGTGGCAGACTCCAGCAGACAGAGCTGGGCTGGGCCCCAGGGATGCCCCGGGAGGGCCAGGCGGGAGGCACAGGCTGTGAGGCTGGTTCTGGGCAGAAAGTGGGCAGAGAGAAGGAGACAGACGCCCGTGATGCAGGCAGGCCTGCCTCACAGCCCACCCAGCCAGCCAGGGCCAGGGTGTGGCCACCTCAGCCCCAGAGGATCTCAGCTTTTCTTAGGTGCACAGCAAAATTCAATGGAAAGTACAGAGATTTGCTTGACACACACACAGTGGCCCTCACCATCAACACCCCTGCCAGACTGAAAAATATGTTCCAATCGATGACCCTACATGGACACACCATCATCATCCAGAGTTCATCGTCTACATTCGGGTTCACCCCTGGTGTAAGTAGCAACCTTTCCAGTTAGGTGCTGAATCATCTTCCTATTATACAGATGAAAAAACTGAGGCACAGAGAAGTGATGGAACTTACCCTAGGCCACATGGCTCACACAGGTGAGGAGGAGCAAGGACGGCTGAGACTCTGAGCTGACTCACCTCCCTGCCTACCAAGTTCTTCCCTCTGTGGAGTCAGCCAACCCAGCCTGTCTGCCCAACACCCCCGCCGCCAACGGCCTTGCAGGACTCAGGGCAAGCACTGTCCAGACCTGTGGCACACTAGACTCCGGGGCACGGCAGCACTGAGTCAACCAGTCACCTGTCAGTCCACAGCACCCAGCACAGCACAGGGGCAGAGAAAGGGGAGAAAATGAAGGCTCAGGCCAGGGAACGCTGTGCCGCCAGCCTTCTGCAATTACAATACTGGTTTCACAGAGCCCTTCCCTGGTAACTGTCTGGTACCTGGCAGGGAGGAGCTGTGTAATCCTCCCTGAGGATTACACTTGCACCAAGCAAGTGACTTGGTCTCTCTGTGTCTCTGCTTTCAGCCATAAAATGGGTGTTGTCCACTTCACAGGGTCGTGTCCTGTGAGGCCACATGATAACATGCACAAATTCTCAGCCTGGGGCCTAGCACCCTGTAAGTTCTCTGGGCAGCTGCTGTCACTCTCAAGACATGGGACTGCCACCCTCTTCCTGCCTGGCGTGTGTGCCCCAGGGGCCGGAGGATTGTGAGCAGGTCTGAAGAGCAACCCCCCGCTTGGAGACGTGCAGTTCACTGGACCCAACCCCAGCATCCACACCTGAAGAGAGTGAGAGGTGGCTAAGACCAGGGTGTAGCCACACACTGGACGCACCTTTTGTCTTTTTTTAACAGACCTGGTTAGGGCACACTCTGCACCAAGCACTGCGTTAGAAGCAGAGAGTGATAACACGGTCAGAATGGGATGGTGACTTGTTGAGCCCTGCTGCATGCCAGGCTCTAGGCCCGGCATAGTGGGGTGGCCAGCACTGGGTATGATGGCTGAGCAGGGTAAAGGCGATGAGAGGGTCCCGGCTGACTCCAGGGAACCCACTGGATCAGACAAAGTCACGGAAGGAAGCAGATTTGGGGAGGGGCGGCAGCATGCATCCTTTGGAACTTGCCGGGTCTGACGTGTCCACCAGGCCCTAGGGAGAGCTGCTGCCTTGGTGTCAGGATGTCAGGGCCTGAGCTGGAGCCAGATCAAAACCCCAGGATGAAAGACAGTGTGAAGCAGAGAAGGGAAGGGGACAGGGCAAAGGCCTAGGGAGCCCCGGCATTGAAAGGCTAAACAGATGAGGGGCCCACGCATCTGCGGAAGGCAGCAGGTGCCGCAGCTTGGCTCTACCACCTGGCAAGGGGAAACCCAGGACGGCAGGTAGGGCCACGCGCGGACATGCAGCCGAGAACCACAATCTTGCCAGGGGAACCCCTGATCCAACGGCGAGGCCGACAGTCTGTTTCCATGGCCCTGCCCTCAAGGGTCCTGGGGTGATGGAGGAGCAAGTCCTCATACCCTGACCCAGGGTCTGAGGGGGGATGGGGGAGTCACAGGCCTGGCCTTCCCCCAGTCACTTCCAGACACAGGGCCTGCTAAATGGGCCAGGCAGCACCTGGTCACCAGGCTGGGGAACTGGCCCAAGCTCAGAGTTCCCAAGTTGGCCTAATATAGTCAAGGGCTGTCCAGGATGCTGTGGCCTGCCCCAGGGACTCAGCCCAGCAAGAAGACACCTCCAAGGTCAGAAATCAGGCTGACCACAAGACAGATCCCTGATTTAAGGTCAACAAAGTATCTGGGATTTGCTCCAAAACAATCTAAGGGACAATGAAATAACACTGTGCATGGGGGCCCTATACCATCCTCTCTACTTATGTCTATGTTGGAAATTTTCCATAATAAAAAGCTAGAAATGGTGCTAAGTAGGACTCTGCTATTCACATCAAGTCCCACTATTTTCTTGGGCCATTTTGCACTGAGTAGAAACAAACACACACTGAAAACCCCAACTCTGCACATTTACATTATGACTCTGAGAAAAGTCAAGGGCCCAGAAGGAACAGAGAACTCACGTTTGCACGGCCAGGCCTTTCCCCCTCCGGCCTAGCTGCAGAGGAAAGCGTGGCTTCCCCAAACACTTCCTCTCCATTCCACCCCCACCCCCAGAGCTCACAGCACCGCAGGGCCTACCCAGGGAAATGAAAACCACCACCAGTTTACGCCGATGAACAGGAACTATCAGAGCAGCAGGCACTTGCCAAACACGCACTGCATGTCTGGTTCCCTTCGAGGTCCTCTCTCCCAGCATCTCGGGCGAGAGCCATCCTGATACTGTCAGGGAATCTGGAGGAAATGCTCAGACCCAGATGACTCCTGGGCTGGCACATGTGCTTCTGAGATTCAAGGCCATGGGCAGCGCTTCCAAGGACTCCTGGTCCGCTCTGCAGAATGCCGGTGTCCCCCTGCACCCACCCACAACTCAGAGAGCCAATGCCACTGCTCGGGCTGCACAGGCCCCCCCCAGCTCTTCCTCCGCCCTCCTGCCCTGCCCTTCCCGCCGGCCTCGTCCTCCGTTCTAAGGAGCCCAACGCCCCCACAGCAAGTTTAGAAGGAAAGAGGGCCTACATATTAACCAGAGCCCTAATTCAAGTTTGAACACATTATTTTCATTTTCTAGCCTCACTTTCCTCACCTCTAAAGCGGAAATCGCACCCCATACTTCACAGGGCTTTCGGGAGGCTCCAATCAAATGAGCATGTGTAAAATTCAGAGGGCACCCAAATACCAATTATGACTGTTTTTATTCTGTAGCCAGTTCTAGCCCCAGTCTTAATCCTGTGCCAACTGAGGCCCACCAAAAACACGTGGGGCATTGCCCAAAACTCAGCTGAACCCCCTCCCTCTCCCTGCCGACAGACGTTCGGTGCCTGCGACGCATGCCACCCACTCGGCCTCTCCCTCCACCATCCTCACGCAACAGATAAGGAGGCCGCAGACCACAGAGGTGCTCACTTTGCCCTGGCCACACATCCAGAAAAAAGGGCAGACTGGGGACCCAGGTCAGGTTCCCCAGGTCAGCAGGCTGCCTCTCTCCACGGTAGACAGAGAAGGCAGGGCAGCAGAACAAACAGACAAACACAGCCGCTGACCCTGAGGCCAGGCTCTGGAGCTTTTGGCCTTATTAGACACCAGAAGCCACCCTTGGTAGGACCCAGAAGCCAGAGTTTCCCAAAGACCACCAGCTGACAGCTCCCTCTGACACAGGGCCGGGGGCATCCAACTCAATGTCCCCAACTCTGAAGTGTCCCCAGGCCTCAGGGGGTCTCCCCTGCACACACAGCACAGGCGGTTTGGCCATCCTGTCTAAGAAATCTTCATCCCAGCTGAAGTGCAAGCTGCCTCACTTTGCAATTTTTCCAATCCACAGGCAAAGCGATTTCCTTAATACTCTTAACCATCCACTGCTTAGCAGGCTGTTTGGACAGCAGGCTACAAGCATACACTAAAGTCCACGGGCTTAGCCACTTCCTACCCAGTCTGCCATCTGTCACACCACAAACAACCCTCGGCCCTTTAATCCTTCCTCTCACTACCATCTCTCTGCCTTCTCTCCCCCAATCCTGGCCTGTCTGTGGTCAAAAGGGGAGTGAAGGATCCCCTCCCTTCTAGGAACACATCTCCCTAACAGCTAAGATGGTCTGGCTCCAGTGCAGCTGGACTTGTAAGGTGCAGAACAACAGCGAACAGCTACCATTCATCGTGTGCTCATCACGCACCCTTTAAGCACGTCACGTGGATTAATCCCCACGATGACTCCATGAGCCCCTATTGTCATCCACATTTATAAATGGGGTAACTGAGGCAAAGAAGGGCTAAAGCAATTAGCCAGATATGGTGGCGTGCACCTGTAGTTCCAGATACTCGGAAGGCTGAGGCGGAAGGATCGCCTGAGCCGAGCAGGTAGAGGCTGTGTTGGCCATGAGCATGCCACTGCCATCCAACCCGGCCAGACTGAGACTTCGACTCCCCACCCCACCCCCAACAAAAGAAGGGCTAAGGAATATGCCCAAGACCACAGAGACAGAGAGAAGCAGAGCCGGAGTGAGGGTGCAAGAGTGGCAAGTGGTCTGGCTACAGAATCTGCCTCCTTAGTTGCCTAACTCCTCCCTCTGCAAATGACTACAAGAATCCTGAAACTCACTCTTTCCTCAGAGAGAGGTATGTTATAAGTTGGGCCACCGGAGCCCTCTCTCTGGCAGATGCCAGGGCTCCAGGGAATGGGCGGGCCAACAACCAATTGGGGCCAGCTCAGCCCAGACTTTTCTGAAAGGCCTCCTCTCTCAGGAGGGCAGACGCTTCAAAGCTTAGGAATAACCAGAATAAACATCTACTGAGTGCTTACTATACTACTATACGGCACCACTGAAATGCTTTTACATGTATTCTCGCATTTAACGATTACACCATCTAGCCTCCCCGTTGGAAATAGAAAAGCAAACACCATTTACTTCTGTCTTTTAAAACACGCATCAGGGAGGAAGTATTCATGTTGGCAGACAGACTCTGACCTGGCCTGGGAAACGGGATTTCGGGATAACCCTTCCCATGTGTGTGAATGCAGAGGCCTCCTCCCAGATGGGGGCTCGTCCAAATTTTCCAGTTTATGATTTTCTTCTCCTCTCACAGGACCAGGTTCAGCACCTACACGCGCGCGTGTCCTCTATCAATGGCAAAGGCCCTGGTCTTGGGTCTCCTCACTATGCAGGGGCCTGTCACATTCACACTGGTCCCTCAGCGAGTGAGGGGATCATCAGCTTTTGTCCTCAAGGCCACATTACAAGCAGAGTCTGGGCTGGGCTGTGCTCAGGATGCAAGTGGCTACTCTGAAGATGCTACAAGGGCTCAAAGGACACTATCTCAGAACCCTACCGGGAGGCTGGGGATACAGCTCTTGGGGTCTGTGGGGAGAAAGACAAGACATCAAGAAAGCCTGGTAAGCGGCCATCAACCAGCTAGCAGGCTGGGACATTTGGAAACATTTTGGGACCCCTGACACCAGGAGATACCAGACACTTATTCTGTAGCATGGAAAAGATGTGAAAGGCTCCAGTTGCAAGGTAACACGTTCGGCCGAAGACGACTTAACTCCAGAGGAAGCGGAGCCTGGCTATGCAGTCTACAGACCCTGAAGCCAGGCAGACTGAATCCAAATCCCCACTTGAGCACCCTGGGCAAGTCAAGGAACTGTGGCCCATCTGAAAAATGGGACAGCAGAAGCCCTGGGCCATGCTACTTTGAGAACTAGGTGTTTCACACAGAATTCACTAACGGCAACCACTGCCACCGCTATTCTTATTGTTCTGACCTTTGAGGAAAGAGGAAAAAACAAATGTGGTCACAGCTTCCCATCTTTACAAATGGGGAGGGCACTCTTACTGTGGTTCTCCATTGGAGCCTCAAGTTCAAATTAAACTGCCACCATGTCAGGAAGCTACAAACTGAGGAAATAAAATGAATAGAATGGGTCTTTCCATCAATGGGCCAGGAAACCGCAGGCATCCATGAATAAGACACAGCAAGATACTCAAGTCAGAGCCACCAGGACGCAAGGAGAGAGATTTCACAAAAAGCCACGAGAGCGCCAGAAGTCAGTCTTCAGCCCCACAAATCAGCAACAAAGAACACTATGAGGTGTCAGCTCAATTCAGGAGTAATTTCACTAAAGGTAAAATGTGGGACTAATGATGATGGTAGCAAAAGCACCATTTGATGGGCGCCTACTGTATGCATCTGTCACCAGGCAAAGCCGCACATCCCCCCAGCAGTTTCTTTTGGCCACATTTTATCAAAGAGAATCAAGACTCAGAGAGGGGAGGTACCATATCTGAAGTCACACAGCTGGGAAGAAGTGTTTTGTACAACCCCCAAGGCCTGTGTTCTGTGCGGTACAGATTTACATATTAACCTCAGCCATGGTCTAGCACAAACTAGATACTCAGTAAATGTTTGTTATGTGAATAAAGGAAGAGTGCAAGGTTGGGTGCCCCTTGGGTCACACACACCTCTCTGGAGAACACGACACTCTTCTAAGCCCAGGAGAGCTGTGCACATTCAACCACACTTGCATTCACAGATGCATTCATTCCCTGATGACGGGTCATACCTCCCACATGGCCAGGCGCAGTGCTAAGCAAGTAGGGGGCACAGGCCATAGGTTCAAGGCTTGGAGGGGCAGGCGCCCAACTTGGGGTGCAGCCACAGCAGCCAGGATGTCAGCAGGCCCAAGTGGCACCATGCCATACTTCCACCATAATTGCCATCAATTTTCTTTCAGCAGCAGCTCGTGCAGTAGGAGCAGCCAGATTCTCTAAGGCCATGCCAATTAATTCTTCAAGAGTCTTAATGGGCTCTAAAGCCATTACAATTTGCTTTTGAGGACCAATGGTAAATCACTCAACAGCCTTTGAGCATACCCCCAGTTACACACACACAAACACACACACTTCACAGGAGACGTCTCCCCAAGCCTCAGCCAAACCCAAGCCCAATGGTGATACCATAATCTTGCCTCTGTGATTACTGGGCGGATATTCCACACGTCATCATAATTTAGAGGAAATCTACAAAAGAGGAAGAAAATCCAGCGGGTCACTGATGGCTGAGAAGGACAGAGTGCTGACTTGGACAAAAGCGGCATCTGACTGGAGGCCTGGGGCTGGCCAGCCGTGCGATGGCTGTCAGACATCCACGATCTCGGAGCACCTCTGTGAAGGAGCATCATCATTCCCTTTCACAGAAGGGGAAACAGGCTCAGAGGGGGTAGTAGCGCGTAGAAGCTCACAAAAATGAGCTGGGATTTGAAACAAACCCTGTTTGTCCCCCCACCCCCAAGCCTTTCTTCGTGATGCCCCAAGCTGCCCTGGATTCAGAGATTCTCCCGGCAAAGCATGATTCCACGAGGAGGCAGAGGGGAAACATGTGCACGTTCTCAGTGCAATGGCCAGACACGTGCTGCAGAGTTTTTGAAGTGAAAGATCAAACAGCTCCAGGTGGGCTTCCTCCAGGGGGGCCCTAGGATAAGCCAAGCCGGCTTGTCAACAAATCCCCTCAGCCCCACCCTCCCCTTCTGCTTCTACGAGGGGCCCGCAGATAGCTCGGGGGCAGCTGTGCTGGCCATCGGAGAGAGGAAATCAATATTCCCGGCACATACACACATGCTCTCCTCCTCCCTCCCCATAAACACAGGCCCCAGACGCCGAGACTGCCGTCCACAGGCCCCAAGCAGAAGGGGCCGGCCTCTCCCCGGCCACGCCATGCGCACAGTGGGCACCGCACGCCAACAAAGCCCCCTCGGCGCGCGCCCAGGCGCACGCACGTCCCACCGCTCGGCCGCCGGCACCCCGGGACGTCCGTGCAGCCCCAGAGGGGCCCCGTCCCCGCACACGCC
>NW_007251346.1:270901-294652 GCF_000164805.1 Carlito syrichta | reverse complement strand
CGAGGCTGCGGCGGCCGGGAGCGGCCGCTGCACTCCAGCCTGGGCGACGGAGTGAGAGAACGACTCAAAAAAAAAAGAAAAGAAAAGGGGCTTCTTTCTCCCTAAGCCTGCCCAATCCCCTGCCCTTCCCCCACCGAGAGACAGACACCTTTCAGGCACCCATGGTGGCTTTAAGTTATACTAATTAGCATTTTGAGCCCTATACTGATACTGGGTCTTCAAGGCAACAATGTGAAGTTGGTGGTTACTCCTGGCCCCGTTTTACCAATGAGTAAACTGAGGCTCAGCTTAATCGGGTTAACTCAGGCCTTCTCCCTCTGTCCTCTCCCAAGCTCTCCCTATTGTGAACTTTCCTGGCTTGTGGTTCACCATTTGTATGTTGACTTGTTTGTTATCTGTTCCTGGGCTCCATGAAGGCAGGTGCAAGGCCCAGCACCCACACTTACGGAATGCCCAGATGTGCTAAGAGACAGCAAGCAGGTATGTATACAATCAAAGCCTCCCCCCCACCCCCCTCCATCCGCGGCGGCCCAACCTGCAAGTCTACTACCTCCCGGAGGGCCAGGCAGCTGGCATGTCTGTGGGAGTCAGGAAGCTGCAGGAAGCCACTAATGCCAGGGCATCATCTTGTACCCTTTCTAAGCTTTCATTTGGAGGACGGGGAAGGAAGGGGGCTGGGCTGCCTCAGCTAGCAGCATGGGAAGGGAGGTCCCTAGAGCTGGCTGAGAGCACCTGGGTTCCCAGGCAAGAGGCTGGGCAGGAATCCGGTGTCCGCCTCACTGCCCCTCTCCACGCTCCTCCTTTCAGCTTCTCATGTTTTCTTTGCTACTTTAAAAATAAAGGCACAGAGAGGGAGGAAACAGTTGCAAACAGGGGTCTAGTGTTCATGCTATACAAAGTATTCTTACCAATCAACAATAAAAAGGCAAAGAGCCCAATTTAAAAATAGACCAGGGATCTGAGTAGACATTTCTCCAAAGACGACATACAAATGACCAACAAGCACAAGAAAAGATGCTCTCGGCATCTCTAATCATTAGGGAAATGTAAACCAAGACCCCAGTGAGACACATGTCACACTAGGAAGGTTATAATAAAAAAAGATGGTTATGGTGGCTTAAGCCTGTAACCCCAGCGTTTTAGGAGGCCGAGGTGAGAGGATTGCCTGAGCCCAGGGGTTCAAGACCAGCCTGGGCAAATTGGTGAGACCTCATCTCTACAATGTATCGAAAAGTTAGCTGGGCATGGTAGTGTGCACCTGTTGTTCCAGCTACTTGGAAGGCTGAGGCAGAAGGATCACCTGTGCCCACCCAGCAGGTTGACGGCGGGGTAGACATGAGCATGCCACTGCACTCCAGCCTGTGATAGAGTGAGACACCTGACTCAAAACAAATAAATAAAATAAATTTCAAAAGATGTACAGAAGTACCCATACACAGAGAGTCCTGGGAGGAGAAGACCACCACCTACACTAGTCAAAGACCGCGGCCACACTGTCTTGGCTGGGGTGGGGACAGGGAGTTGGGAGGGGTGGTGGTTGAAACAGCCCAGTTGGCAGGGTGAGCAGCAGAAAAACTCCCACCCCAGTCTGAACTGCCCTCTAAAAATAGACAGCAATAAACAGAGCCAAGAGAATTCCCCCAGCCCAGCTGCTGGAGCTCTCTGGACACAGGCGCTGACAGCCTCGCCACTCGGACTGTCCAGGAATTTGAGGCACTTCTCCAGGCCCAGGGCACTGCTGCCCACCAGGATAGACTTGGCGACATTGTTCCAGCGTCCCGGGATTTAGAAGGGGGTTGAATTTCCCTTTTAGCATTTGGAATACCGAACGACGGAGTCCCCGAAAACCAAATGCCTCTTAGTTCTCTCATTTTATCTCTTCACACTGTGTGCCAACTGCCTCGTAGATTAATAATTTAGGGAACCATGAGCAGGGGCAAGAAAAGTTCCAGTCCAGGGGGAGAGAGAAGGACCTTATTTCTGCTGAAATGACTAGACTAGGCAGAATCCTCTCTTGTACCATTTGGGCAAACTGCTTACCCTTCTGAGTCTCAGTTTATCTGTAAGATATGGCTTAGCCACCTCTACCCCAGCTATTTCACCTTGGTATTTAATTTAGCTGGTATTAATTATCACTTATTCTGTCCCTGTCCTCTGAGGCCTCCACAAGGAAGCACTGCTGTGCCAAGCATCCCCCAGTATGGTGTCATGACAGTAGAGGAAAGCGGCTAAAATTCTGCCCAGGAGAGGCTCTGATGATGAGGGAACACTGGGTTGGGCCTTGAGGGATGAGTAAGAGCTCATGTGTGGGGCTGTAGGAAGCAAACAAGTAACGGAAGTGTTTGGTTCCACCGTACGGTCCCAGGCTTGAGTCCTTGAACTGCTTGCCTTGGCCTGTTTCACATGTTACAACCCGATTCATCCCCATCCCCCAGCTTCTGACGGCCTCCCTGATTTCCTCTGACCAGACATGCAGCAGGTACTCTTCTGGCGCCCTGTCTTCACAGCCCCTCCACCCAGCTGTCAGGGTGAAGCCCAGCCCCTCTGTCTAGCGGCCTCGGTGGCCTGGCCATGTCTCCAACCCTGGCCTCCTCCTGCTCCCTCTGTCATGCCACACCTCCAGAAACACTAGCTTGCAGTTCCCCCAATTCCCCACTGTGTCTGGTTCACGGCTAGGACCTTGGGTTTCAGCTTTTGATGTCACTTTTCCTAGAAGTCACCCAAGACTGGCCCCTGGTCTAAGCTGGAACTCCTCTCACACACCTTCAGGCTGCTCTGCGATGCTCTCTCCCCAAAGAGCCACGTTCTGGCTTCAGACAGAGTCGTGTTCCTGTCCTGCCCAGCGGCTGCATGCCCCAGCTTCCAGCGGGGCCTGCTACTCAGAAGGTCCTCAACAGCTGTATAAGCCCAAGGTCGGTAAATAAGCGGAAGATCTGAAAGCCAAACCCAGCCTGCTACCTGCTAATTTTCTTTTGTTTTTAAATAACATTTCATTGGAACAGAGCCATATCTCCTGCCTATGCACTGCCTGCGGCACTTTCATGCTGAGATGACAAAACCGAAGAGTCACAGCAGGACAGATGGCCGCAAAGCCTAGTGCTTACTTCCAGCCCTTCTCAGACCTGAGGGCGTCTCACAGTGGCTCCAGCTCACCCCTGCCTATTCAGCCAGACCCCCAGCTGCCCTGGACAGGACCTGCAAGAGCAGAACCCAAGTATTATGGGGGAAGATGGTGATTAAGATGATAGGGTGGGGCCAGAAAAACTTCAGACAAGATGGCCACAAAATGGGACAATTCGCTGTTGAGAATGGATCTGAGAGCGCTGCCCGCCGATGTGCACGGGTGTACGCCCAAGGATATCAGTTGTCCGAAACAGCAGAAGCGTAGGGGAGGAAACGCACAGTGCCCCGTAGGGACTGGTTGAGTAAACAGTAGTACAGCCGACGTTGAAGCCTCCAGTTAAGAGATGGCAGCCGCATTATAAATACTTATGGGACACAACACTGTGACAGAAAGTCCAGAAAGAGGTGAAGTGTATTTACAGTAAAAGCTACCAAATACCAGTGTGCTTGCATGCTTATATCAGATTGTGCAATCATAAACTATTTCCTTTTTTTTTTGAAAGAAGAAAAGATTTATTTAAGACAAGCTCACTCCCCACAGACAGGAATCAGACCTAAACTCGAGATGAGTGTGGCCCCGTAGCCCCCTCGAGCTCTGGCTTGAATGCTTTCCCTTGGAGATGCAGCAGTAACATAGGCATGACTGCTGTGGCTTCTTTGTTGACTACCTGCGAATGTCTTGGAGATCCGGTGACACAGAGACCCGCTGATGTCCGCTCACATGATCACAGGCCCTAGAGAAAGGTATGATAAGGATGCCAGTGCCCTTATACTTTTACTGAACCACATTCCTTAGAGCTAATGGAAGGTGCATTTCCCTTTATCTCCTAGGCATTCCCAGTGGGCAGCTTCAGGGGATCCTTGACTTCCCTGCAGATGGCACCCAGTCTACTGGAGACTGAATCCCCATCGCTCCCCCTTCTGAGCTGAGGTGTCCTGTGGTTAGCATAACTTTTGTAATCATGTGCATAAACTATTTCTTAAAAGAGGCTAGGGAAACAGGTACCAGTGGTTGCCTCTGGGAAGAGAAGCTGGAGGGTTCCAGAGATTCCTGCAGACAGGCGTGTCTGCCCTGTAACCTGAGGTCTAGGTGGGAGGAGGTGGGAAGGAAGATGGAGAACTTTTCGCTCAGGGCCCTTTTATGGTTTTCAGAGTTCCAACCTTTAACAAAGCCAGTGAAAGAAATAAATAAAAGACACGATGTTCCAAGGGCCTGGAGGTCTGCTAATATCCTTTAGCCTCTTCTAGGAGGCGCGGAAGCCTGCCAGAACGCATCTACAAAGAACACAAGTTCTAGACGGTATTACCATACCACCTCTCGGCTCCAGCTCCCCCAGGTTTCTCGTGTTTAGAACAAGTTGTGTCTCACCAACAGTCATAAAGATCCATAAGGGCTGTGCTACAGTGTCTTTAATCACTACTACATTGCTATTCATCATACTGACATAAACACTCCCATTTCAAAGTCACAGTGCTGGATCCAGGGGAAAGCTCTGTGATCATCCCTCACTCCCAAATCCTTTTTTTACAGGCAAGGAAACTGACCCCGAGATGGAAGTTGTGCCCCAGGTCATGCAGCCAGGTACTAGAAATAGTAACACAGACCCCAGGTCTCATGCCACGTGAGCCACCGTCACCACACTGCTGGGCTGGCACTGCTGGACACTGACAATTACAGCCCTCAGCCTGGGGCAGGTGAGTTTTAAGACCATTATTCTAGGCCAGACATGGCAGGGAACTCATCCACATGACTGTCAGATGCAGTTTAGAACCACAGAACACAGAACGCTGCAGACTGACATCTCAGGGAAGCCCGTCCACCACCCAGAAGAGAGATGTTTCCAGAGAAATAAAGCTGTTCTTACCAGGTGCCATGTTATTTTTTAAGTTTCAACCATCTTCTTTTTTCTAATGCACTTTTATTTGTATAATGTAACTCCATTATTCTTTGTCTCTAGCAACTTTTAATTTTCATTTTAAGTGAGAAAACAGGATTTATGGAGAGGAGAAGCTCCCACTGTGGGAGAGGACCCGAAGGGGTTGCCCCAAATCTCAACCATCTTTCATAGAAACCATTTGCAAATCTGGGACTTCCCTAATCTTCCTAAAGTGAACAGAATGAACCCGGGACAACTTGCTGTGTAGGCAAGGCTGATCAACCTGAGGCGGTGCAGGGTGGTCTACCCTGAGCTGGCCTGCTGCCCCCAGTTGTCCCACAGGGCACTGACTTGCTCAGGAGTTGGCTTGGTTGTAATCCAACTCCTGCCTGTCACTCTACTCTCACTCGCAGCTACCTTCCCCACGGTGCAGCCGCTCCCAGAATGCACCCCGCAATTCCCCGTTCCAGTGCCTTCCTGGGTTGCCCTGTTCATAGGCTTGGCAACCTCTTCCTCACACTTCCAGCCCAGATCAGATGTCTTCTTCTCTTCGAAGCCTCTCCTAATGCCCTCATCCTGAGGCAGAGCAAGAACCCCTCACCAGACGGTGGGACCCCGAGGGCAGGGACGATGGCTCTCCATCCAATCTCGGTGGTGGAGCCTGGATGCTGCCACTGTGCTGTGTAACTGGGCTGGTTCCAGACACCTACAGCAGAACCAGGGGAATCCATCCCAGCCTTATGGGTACTTGGCCAACACTCAGACCGTCATAGTGAGATGAACGTGGGGTCTGTGCTCAACACGTTACAGGTGTCATCTCATTTAAGCTGTATAATGACCCTCTAAAGAAGGGGCTGTTGTTATCAGCCTCTCGTTCAGAAAAAGAAATTGAGATTCAGAAAAACCAAGGCATGTATTCGAGAGCAGCCAGTAAGCAAAGGGTTGGAACCTGGGGAGGCCTGATTCCCAAGTCCATCCTTCCAACACCACCTCACTTGGCCTTCCAGACCCAGCTCCAAGAAGACCTTCTTGGCTGGCATGGGAACAAAAGCAGCCTGTACACCTGTCCCCCACAGACTGCAGAGTCAGACTTCTGGGCCTAGCCCCTTCCTGGCGCCATGGTCTTGGGCAGCAACCAGCCCCCCCGAGCCTCAGCTTCCTCCTCTGCAAAAAGGGAGTGAACGATAACACATGTCTGGGTTGTTGTAAAGGATGGAGACATCTGCCTGGAGCCTTGGTGCCCTGCCCACAGGCAGACTGCTCCCGGGACCCCAGGCACAGACCCCGTTCCCTCCGCCAGCCTCCCTTCTCGGGGGAGGCCCCCTCCCCTCTGGGTGGAAGCAGGAGGGGACCAGCAGCGGCCAGCCCCCAGGGAGGACCTGGCCTCCCCTCAGTGCTGCTGAGGCTGCCCCGGAAGTCCAGAGGGGGCCAGGCAGGGGAGACGGCCCTCGCCTCTGCCCCTTCTCCTCCCGCCCCTTCTCCAAGCCTCCCACAACAAGCACATCCACAGGCTGAACCAGCGCTCTGAGGGCCTCGGTCAGGGCCTGGACCAGGGAGGAATTCGCTTCTGCAGCTTCGGCCTCCACCCGCAGACCCACACATGGAGAGCTCCGGACAACCCAACGTTCGGTCACTTCGTCCTGACTCCCCACTCAGAGCAAAGCACACCCACAGTCTCTCCACCTCATCCATTCCCTTCAAAGCCCACTCACAGTCCATCATCACCTGGCTGCATCACGAACCTGCCGTCTGTTGCTTCCCCCAGAACGCAGCTCTGCAACTTTGCTCATCCAACACTGTGTGCCCGCGTCCAGGTGGCACCTGGTCTGCAGCAAGCGCGCAGTCAATGTCTGCTGGACGCATGAATCCTGTGGAGCCAGGTTCAGGGACAACCACAGCCCCCGTCCCTCTCCCCATTCTCATCCTGGTCTCATTCAACCCGAGGCAACACCTTGCACCCCACCCCTCTTTACGCCACAGAGAGATTCTAGAAGGGCCAGAAAACTGTTCTGCAAAAACACTGACTCTCACCTCCAGTGTGCGAGGAGGCCCAGTGTTCACAGGAATCTGACAACCGAAGATTTTATAAAAAAGAGGCAGCCCTGGGGCAAAACGAATGGCCATCCTTGCCATACTTGGGTTTCTTTCCTAGTAGCTTTACTCACCTCGGGCCCATCTGCGTATTACGGCAGGTGGAGAAACTAAGGGACTCTAGTAACAAAATACATGGAAAGCAGCCAGGGCCTGCCCTCCTGCAGAGCACCGCACCAGGGTGTTGCCGGTTCAGACTCCCTGGCAGGGCTGGGCCCCCATGCCAGGCAGCTGCCGGGGAAGCAGCCTGCTCGCTCTTAGGCAGTGAGCTCAGGCTAAAGAGCAGCACCGGGGGAGTTCAGAGCCTACTGGACGGACAGACACCTTAAGTGCTCCTAAAAGCTCCCTTCAGCTTCTTTTAAGTGGTTAAACACTCCACTCTACAAACTTTTTGTTATGGATTTAAACAACGCCTTCGCCTGTCCCAGAGGGAAGGCTTTAACCAGCCTGACCCAACTCCACTGATTCCAAACCACCAGTGACAGGACACACGTGGCATGTCATTCACCGTTTGGATACATCTGCCATGCTGAACGTGTGCATTCCTGAACGCGGGCAACGACGGCGCCAGCCCTTGTGACCGCCAACTGCATGCCACTCACTGATGAGGTCTCCAAGGCCCTGTAGGCCCCCGCCTCAAGAAGCTTGGTTGGGTAACTGGCAGCTCGCAACACGTGCCCACCCTGCCGCCCTGCTTCTGGATGAGTTCACATGATCCTGACAGCAACTCCACAAGGTGGAGCGTGTGTTCCGGTTGACCACAAATGCCCTGAGGCCCACAGAAGATAAGCATTTTGCCCTCAGACACACAACCCACGAGTGACGAGGCTGGATTAGAACCCAGCAGGCTAACACTCAGCCTATGTTCTTTGTACTCCGGCAGGGTTTCTCAGAGTGTGGACAAACCCACACTTGAATGAGGCAAGGATGAGAATGGGGAGTGGGAAGGGGGGCTGTGGCTGTCCCTGAACCTAGCCGGACAGACCCAAGTATGTCCCGGGGGCAGCAGCAGCAGCCCCATCCAGAAGGTCATTAGAAATGTAAGTTCCCACCTCCAGACGATCATGGCACCTGCTGAAGTCTGAGAACCTCTGCACTCCAGCAAGCCTCTAGAGTCACTAAATGCACAGAGGACGGCCTGGCAGGGAGGCAGGAATGACTGCCGGCTGGTGGAGGCAAGGTGGAAGAAAGGCTTGCTGGAGGTGGTGACGCCTTTCTTGGGATTTCTGGGACGAACAGGAACTTATCGGGTGGTCCCGCAGCAGAAGGGCACTCTGGGGACGGGCAGGACGCGGGTAAAGGCTTGATGAGCTTGGGGTGAAAATGCCCGTGGTGCTGCACCCATGAGGGGCATGGGGCTTGGGGGAGGGGCGCCGTGAGCATCGTCCCACGGGACATGTGCAGGGGTGGGCATGGCCTGGGTTTGTCCCAGGGTAGGTTCCCCATGACCACACAGCATCTGTACACCAGCTACTTATCACTCTTCTTCCTAGCGAGGAAACTTCATATCTGCTTCCTAAACGAAAAGCTAGCCTGACTGAGGAAAAATAGGATATCCCCAAGAAGATAAACAAACAAAAACAAAACGCTGTTATAGACGTCTGCTTGGATCCTGTTATCAGCAGAAGTCCTGTGCCTGAGGCCTGCTGTGTCTTGTTTGAAACAAGTAGAGGAATATCCATATGACAGAAGGCTGCAATAAAACAGAAGAACGCTTTTTATATCCTGATCTGGACCGAGATACAAGAAACATTGCTAAATGAAAAAAGCACACTGAAGAATGCTGCATTTGGGTTTAGAAATGGGGGACGCACACGCACACTCATACACAACGTCTCCGGACAGAGGCTGCCTCTGGGAGGGGAACGGGGACGGGAAGGGAGGGACTATGTTCCCTTTCCTATCTTTCACTGTGGAACCATGCAGCTATGTTACTCCCTAAGTCACGAATAAGTAAATAAATATAACTGAGCTTTCGGGGGGTGGTAAGGCCTTAAAGACCTGTCAGCATGCTGACACCTTGTCTGGACATAATCAGAGGGGATGAGAGCACTGGAAGGAAAGTGACCCTCTCAGGGCCCATGTGCCGTGGTAAGGGTCACTGAGAGCTGAGCCTGTGCCTACCTGTGGCCTGGGCCTGACACTTCCTGAAACCCAGCTTGGCGAGCAACAGGGGTCCAAGAATCCACTTGGTGCAACAAGAAGGGAACGACTTCAAAGCCACCTGAGGTAGAGGAGGGCTGCCTGGTGCTCCGGGGACCCAAGGGAGGCCTGGACTTGCTGTCCTCTTCCTGGGAGCAAGCCATGCTGCCGTTCCACAGTATCTCCTGAGCTGTGCTGCAGAGGAGAGGCGTTCAGTCCCCAGGAGAACTTCCTGCACACGGGACAGGTATACAAGGTCGCCAGGCCTTCCCTCCTGTAACCCTTCCAGCGCCCCTTTGGGCGGGCCCTCTGACTTAGCCAGTAAGGAAACTGGGGTGCAGAGAGGTTAGATGACTTGCCTGGAAGCTGCTCCACTGGCCAAGGCGGAGCTGGGAGTCCAGCCTGTGGGCCTATGCAGAGGGGAAGAGTCTCCAGGCCGCTGAGCCAAGGCCATAGGTGGCTGGTGAGAGAACCAGACCCGAACAGGCAGAAGTTCAGCCTGCAGACCCAGCCAGTCCCCTTGGGCTCCCGGCGCTGACCCACAGCAAGCAGCCCTGGTGCCACACAACCCACAGATTTTCCACACATGGCTGTAATGTGCGTGTTAATAGCAAAGAGATCAACGTTTGAACCCCCTGAAATGTTAGGAACGCCATTTACATTACAAGTACACAACCGTCTGTTCAATACCCTAGCCACACCTGAATGGTTACCACCCGGCCAAGGGCGATTCCACACTCGAGGCACCCCGTGCACGAGACGGAAGGCTGGGAGTGGGACTGGAGCTGGACCCCGGCCGCGCCCTCCCTCAAGGCCTGCTCTTCCCAAGAGCCCCCATTCTCTCCTGCAAAAGGTCTCATCCCGGTCCTCGGGCAGTGGGATGGGGCGGGCCTCTCCCAGGCCCAGCCTGCCTGCCGGGGCCCACAGAGGGCCGTGGACACCCTTCCTGGGAGGGGCAACTGTGAGCCGTGGGACTGCCCTGTCATCCCCGCTGATCCTGTCCCCGCCCTCAGGACAGGTGCTACTGCCTCCAGTCTTCACTGGACAGTCGGGACAACGGCTGCCTTCCAGTGAATGCCCTCTTGCTTCCGCGGCCAGCTTGCTGTGTGCTGCTTGCAACTGAAGGCTCTCTAGTCTCCGCCCCTTGGCTTTCACTGGCAACCACTTGTAGCCCATGGACAGGTATGGTGAGCAGAGCAGCAATGACAGCCGCCGCTTCTCAAGGCCCAGTTCGGTGCTGGGTACTCCCCAGGGGCTTCCACAAGGCACCTGCCTCCCGCTCAGCCACCGAGAGGGCACCGTTCACATCTTACAACAAAGATGGAGGCTCAGAAGGCCAAACCCCTTGCCCAGGATCCAAGGGTACGCATCAGAATACAGGGGAGCTGGGCTGACACCAACAGCGTCTCCACTATGGGATGCAGCCTCCAGCTGGAAAGAGCGCTTATTCTGTCAACACACATTGGCTCTTCATGCACTTTGGCCCCAGTGCAGGTGCCAGGGCCACAGGGGAGTGGGGGGAAGAGCTGGCAGGTTCGGAAGGGCTGCGTGTGCCAGCCCTGGCTGGGTAGTTGTGGATGTCACCACCAAGCCTCACGGTGAGCCTTCAAGGAGGCCGCACTGTCCCTCCTTAAGGCCCTGGGAAGCAGAGTAACCTGCCGGAGGTCACATCATGGGGCTGGGATGTCTGCTGGCCCTGCCGCCCACAGGCCTGCCTCTTCCACCTGGGGTGAACAGGGGGGCAGTCTGGGCTCCATCTGGGCACATAGAATGGGTGCAGGGGCAGGCTCAGGGGCTACCCCTACAGCAGCCAGGGGCATTTTCCAGGAGCCGTCCCCCAGGGAGGGCTGAGCCCACTTGGCTGGGAGGGCCCAGGCCCCCCTCCCTCCCTGAGGAATTTATGGCTCCTACCAGCCAGGGACGGTCCCTACAGTGTTTCAAACCATGACTAAGGGAGTAGTAAAAGTTAGTATGTCCAAGTGCATACCATGAACTATCTCAGGCAATCCTCACCACACAGCCCTATGAGGTAGACACTCATTTCCCCATTTAATGGATGAGGCAGTAGAGGCACAGAGGTGAATTCCCGTGCCCGTGGCCACACAGCTGGAGAGGGACAACGCGAAAGAGAGAACTCGGGCAGTCGAGCCCCCGAGGGGAAAGCTGGGTCCATGAACACCGGGGAGTCCCTAGGGCCACGGTTCTGGCCTCGTGGACAGAGTCAGTTTGGGAAAATGGTAAGAACTGCCTGGAAAATGGAAGCAGAGAAAGTGAGCCCTGGTGGTATTTGAATTCCTGGAGCTGGGTTATACCCCTGCCCTCTCTGCACTTTGTTGAGAGGGGCCAAGCAATTCCCCCTTTCCCTAAGCAATTTCCAGGTGAGTTTCTGTCCGTGGCAACCACGGCGTCCTGAAGAAAGATGCCCAATTGAAGCCCGCCTCATCTGACGGACAAACCAGGCCCCACGGCAGCCACTCTGAGGGCAGCACGGGGGTGAGGCTGGGTGGGGACGTGCTTAGGGAGGGGGCCTCTGGAGCAGGCCAGACCTGGGTGTGAATCCTGGCTCTGCTGCTTCCTAGCCGTGTGGTTTGGGGCACAGCACAGAAGCTCTCTGATCTGCAAATTCCTTCCCCACAGAAGAGAATGATAACACCTACCTCATAGGGATAAGTGATTGATACAGTTAGCTACACAAGGTGCAAGACAGTCTGCATGGTAATGCCACAAGATGTGTTTAAAAATGGGGCGGCAACACATATTTACAGGAATAAGACACAAGAAACTGATAACACGAGATGTCTCTGGGTAAGAGAACTAGGCCTCTGGGAGGTGAGTACTGCTCTGCCACAATCCTCACCATTCCCTTTTACCTCCCATGTATGAACAACGGGGAGAACTTTTCCCTCTATAGCCTCTTGATCTTTTGCGTTGTAAACCGTATTAAAAAATCATGTCAGAAATACAAACAACCCAGGATAAAAAACTGCTTTTTTTTTTTTTTTTTTTAGCCAGAGTCTCACTCTGTCGCCCAGGTTGGAGTGCGGTGGCATACTCACAGCTACCACAGCCTCGACCTACTGGGCTCCGACAAGCCTTGCACCTCAGCCTCCCAATACTCCCTCCACATAAACATGCGAATGCGTAACAAAGGAGAGCCAGAAGAGCCAGCTGAGGGGACCCACCTCCCACCATCGGTTCCCTGGACAGCAGCCTCATCTGAGCCCTCATCAGGGTCAGAAGCTGGGGGAGACCACACTCCTGGACAGCCCCAGCCCTCTCCCCCACTGGCACCTGAGCACCTGCCCTCTGGCACCCCAGCGAGGGCCCTTGGCTGCTCACTCCATGGATGGGGACGCCGAGACTCCAGGCCACAGGCTGCAACTGGAGGACCCCAGACAGCTCTTGGGACAGACAGGCTCTGTTTGGCCTGGGCTAGAGCTGAGGCTTCTTGTGAAAGCTGGACCCTCTGCCACACGAGCCCATGTTCCTGCCTGGCCACCAGGGACTGGTGGCGAATCAGTTGTGCAAAGCATGCTGGTCTCCCAGCTGTTGGCAAGCTAAATACTGTTTTGCCTCGATCCCCACCATTTCCCTTTGCTGCCCATGTTGAAACCCACTATCCGTTTTCCTTTAGCATCTGCCAGGCACTCTTTTTTTTTTTTTTAAAGATCTCAAGGTTTTTCATCTCAGTTTCCCTTTACACTACACTCTACCGAGGATCCCAAAATCATTTACAGGGGCTATAGCTATCAATATTTACCATATTCAAACATTAAAATTGAGACATCTTTACAGCACAAGTGCTGTAGGCAACATGCTGTATAGCCTCTAGCAAATTCCACAGTACACTTGTAAGAGAATGATGGTAATAACACAGAAAGCAGCTTGTCATCGTTGTTGCTATTAAAATGGTCTGAGCTCGCAACTGCATGGACTTTGAGAAACACTATTATCAAAGAAAAAAAATGGGCTGGGTCTGGTGGGTCATACCTGTAATCCCAGCACTTTGGGACCAGCCTGGGCAACATAGCAAGACATCATCTCTTAAAAAAAAAATAAAATAAAAAAATCAGCCAGGTGTGCTAGCACATGCCTAGAGTCCCAGCCACTTGAGAGGCTGAAGCTGGAGGATCGCTTGAGCCCAGGAAGTTGAGGCAGGATTGAGCTGTGATGGTGCCACTGCATTCCAGCCTGGGTGACAGAAATGTTCTTAGTCCCAACCAACCCTAGGCACCCACGGCATTTTCTGGGCCCCGCCCCCTGTTCTAGAAAGGGAGGGGGAGGGCCATGCTCTGGGTCCTCCAGGCAGACCTGAGCGGGGCCTCTGCTTAGCCCTGGCCTCTGGGGCGCCTCACCACAGCTTACAGCCCTAGTTCAGACAGGAAGGAGCTGTGGGCAGGGGCTGCTGTCGGTCCTGGGAGGGGACTCAAGCAAACGACAAAACAGTCACAGCAGCCCCCACTCGCTGTGAGCCAACCATGGGCCAGACCCCCGAGCCACGCTGAGGTTCCCTGAGAATTCACTGGCCCAAATGCCCCAGCTTGCAGGAAGCAGAACTGAGGTGCTGGGCCAGGACCCCTGCGCTTCTGAGGCTGCGGAGGGGCCTGGACCGTGGCCAACCACTTCCCCCAAGGGGTGGCTGCCTGTCTCTCTGGTGCTTGAGCACAGGGCAGAGCAAGGAGCCCAAGAGAACCGGGCGGCCGCGCCCGCACCCACCCTCACCCCCGCCCCCGTGGGGCAGGACTGGAGGCTCAGCCACCACCCGCTGGGGCTGCAGCCCGGTCTGAGCCTGGAGCTCAGGCTTCAGCCCCCAAGCCCCATTCCCTGCAGAGGGTGGTTCCACGCAACTGTCCCAAGCAGGGCTTGGCGGTAAATTTAGAACGGATTAAAAAGACAGCTCAGGGCACAGCTGGTGGAGCAGTTCTCGGGAGGGGTGAGGGGCGGGGGCTGGCAACTGCTGTCTGGGCACAGGCTTGAGGGTGGGGGGTAGGCGAGGAGCGGGCGAGCCTGGCCCAGCCCTGGTCTGACCAGACAGTCCCCAACCCCACCTCTCACTGGACGGGTCCCCGCCGGTCCCCCCACCTGCCATGGCTGGGGGCTGGCGCCACCTGTCACCCTGCCGGAGAACTGCAGCCTGGCAGCACAGCCAGGACCAGGGGATGCCCAGCCTCAGGGCAAGGGCCCAGAGCGGCAGCCGTGGCCAGGCCCGCCTCTGGACCCGCTTCCCTCTGACTCCACCGTCCCGCCTCAGCTCCTTCGGAGACGCCTGGATAACTTCCTCCCGAGCCCTCTGGCCACTGCTCTGACCGGGGATGCTGCTGCATGGGGAACTGCCCTCTCTCACTGAACAGTTGGGCGAGGAGGAGAAGCCTCCAGCCTCACCACTGTCCACGCCCGGCCCGGTGCCTGGCGCCACTATGTGCTCAGGAACCTGCGGACGAAAGGAGCGTGTCCTGCTCACACGAGCGCTGCCCAAGCCAACACGCCTGGACAGGTGAAGCACTCGCTCCTTGAGGGGCGGGCGCACGGGAACAGGCCTGGCACACCTGAGTCCCGAGGGAAACGGACAGGCGGTAAAATGGAGGGTCTGCAGAGGTGGGCTGCTCCGGGGTCGACCGCCAGAAACAGCTGGAGCCAGGACAGGGCCCCAGATGTGCTCTGAGCCCCTCAGGCCAGGCGCACGGCCCAGTTCCCTCCAAGGACCGCCAGGCAGGGGCTGAGTCGGGTTGCTCATGTGAACTGGGGAAGGTGCTGGCAACGTCCTTTCCCCTGGAGTCACCCGCAGAATCCCTGGAGGGAGCTTCTAGAACACCGAGCACAGGAAGACGACAAGAAGACCACAGGAAGACGGGGAGAAGACCCCACGCCCCGCACTTCCCCTTTGCTGGTGAGCACACCCGAGGCTTGGTTCCGCGGTCGGCAGCAGGGCCCAGGTGTGCGTTTGGAAAAGGCGCCCTCTTCTGGCGGACTCAGCCCCTCAGGCCCACAGCTCGGCAAGAGCGCAGCTTGTGCAGTGGACGGCACCACTACGCGGGTGCCTGGAGCTCTGTCCCACTGGGCGACAGCAGCCCCGGGTCCCTGCCGCCCTCCCGGGCCAACAGTGCTTCCCGCTTCTCCTTTCAGGGGTCAGGGACTCCCCTGGTGAGGCCTGAAAGGGCCTGTGGCCACAGGCAGCCATCTGCTGCCTACCTTTCTCAGACCCTGAGGAAAGGTAGGCCCCATCCCACCCCCAGTCCTCTGAGAGCTGTGCATGGACAGAGGTAAGTTGCTAGGTCTGGAAGCCAGGAGAAAATGCCAGTCCTGACTTCAGCGGCCTCACAGTACACCGTGCACGCTTTCAAAGCAATCCCACGTTTAAGGCAACTGCAGGTTGGGTGACGTACGGCTTGCGTGGTTTGTCAAGGAGACAGACCCTCAGCTCTCTCACTGAGGCCACCACATGCTCTGTGCTACCACACTAAATCAGGCACCCCGAACAGGCCAGGGCTGGCTCAAGGTCACCCAATGGCCAGCTGGCAGCCGGGCTGGATCTCAGCCAGGTCCCCAGGCTCCACCCTCACTCTGGCCCCAGATATGCAGGCAGTGGGGACCTGGTCTCCAACTTGGGCCTTTGCTGGGCACAGAGGGACTGTTCTTTGCCACTCAACAATCCCCCAGTTTGCCCTGGGCCAGGCTACAGCCTTCCTCAAGTCCTGCTGATAAGGAAAATCTGGAGCCAGCGTCCGCAAATGTGTGTGCCTTCTGGAGGGAGGTGGCGGCTTGGGTTCCTCAGCCCAGAGTGGGCAGATAGCAAGGCCTAGAAGGAAGTCACAGCACAGGGTGGGGCAAGCTGCCAGGTGTTGTCATCAAAACACATTTAGGGTGGGAGGTGATCCATGTATGCATGTAGACTGAATGCTTCTGGCAAAACACCCAAAAAATGCTTTCCCTGTTTGCTCTGGGGAGGGGAACACACGCTGTCTTCACAGCATCTTCTTTTATAGTGTTTGACAATTTCGCCATACGCCTGCATTTCCTCAGCAAACATTCAATTTATATTATAGACATAAACACATACAGAAACAGCCCGGGAGGAAAGGAAAGGGACAGAGCTCATGATTTCGGAAGACGAAGGGACCTCAGATGTGAACTTTCCCTGTGAAGCCCAAAGGCAAGATGCACTGAGTGCTCCCGGCTGCCAGGCCACGGGCTCAAGCCCTTTCCCACCTCTCCTCTCAGCCTTGGAGCGACTGGTGTGGCAGTTGCTATTACTTTCACCTCCCACCGTGCAAGCCAAGAAATGGAGCACAGCCATGGCGAGCTGGACCTGAGCCCAAGTCGGGCCCACTAGCCTAGGCTGACAGAGTGCTGCTGCAGGGGGTGGGGGTGGGGGTGGCTGAGTCTGGCTGAGCTGGGAGCAGAGGCTCTGGCTCCGCCCCCTGGCTTTTCCCCCAGGCACCTAGAGTTCTCTGGAGCCCCAGGTAGCAGCAGCCCTGCACTAGAGGGAATGGGGCCCATTCGACCACTTGGAACCTACTGGGGACCAGGCAGAGCCTGCAACTTCTGGGGTCACACAGGCAGGCCGGGGAGATACCAGGTGGTCATTCTCGCAGCCCAGTGGAGGGGGACTCTGGCCAGACCCTGGGAAAGGCCCAGCACTTCTCTGAGCCTCAGTCTCCTCATCTATGACATGGGTGGATCTTTCCTGCCTTGCAGGGTGAGAGTGAAGCCTGCCCAAGACGAGGCGCCTGACACACAGAGGCGCTCAGTACACACACAGGCCCGGCCCCTCCTCCCACTCTGCTGAATCCGGGAGCTGGAAGGCTGTGTCCTCAGCTGGCTGAGCTCTGCCAGGCCAGGCACTGGCCACTGTCTGGGAAGAGGCACTGAGGTCTGGGGTGCAGACTAGAGGCTGGCGGCAACCCCCTCCCCAGTAGACCCTAGACACCGAACAGGTTGCAGACGTGGGACAGGAGCTGGGTGGGCAGGGCATCGGGGGGCGAGCTCCTGTGAGCTTGCCCAGGGACCTGAGACCCGGCAGATGCCTGCTGTAGGTTGTGGCTCTCTGTGACACCTCCCAGCCCTCAGCTGTCCCAAGAGACTCAGTCAGAAAGAGCTCAGGGGACATTGCATTTTCCAGCTAGGGCCACCCAGAGCTGGCCAGGTACCATCCCGCCCTTCCCTTACCTCGTCCAGCGCTGTGGGAGGGGACCGCGGGCCGTAAGCGACCGCAGCTGGGCTGCCTCTCGGGCCGGCTCCACTGCCCACGCAGATGAGTCCCCTCAGCCAGCCCCTGGCTGTGCAGTGGGCAGTGCGGGTCACACACCCCGAGCCCCTGCTTAATCCACCAGAGCCCGAGTCAGCGCCAGCCAGACACGTGATGCCGCAGCCCCACAGACCTGTTTGGCAGGAGCGGCAGCTGGTCCCAGTGGGGGTGGGGAGGGCTGTCCTCCCCGTGCTCAGAGCCGGCTGATCACCCACCCCTGCAGGGTCCTGGAGCCCAGAGCCTGAGGCTGCACGACTGCCTGCCCTGTCCAGAGAGGTGTGGATACAGGCCGAGGGACGGTGCAGATAGGGAGAAGGGACACAAATGGGCCACCTGGGTGTGGGGGGGGGTTGTGCACACGTGACCCTGTGTGTGTCTCTGTGTGTGCATGACAGGCAGAGAGAAGAGAATCAATTTTCACACACGAAAATAAAGACTAACGTGAAAGGTGAGTTCAGGAGAGTCTTTACGATCACAGGGTAGGAATGGATTTCTTACAACACACAAAATGATCATCTGGGTGCAGAGGCTCAAGCCTGTAATCCCAGCACTTTGGGAGGCGGAGGCTAGAGGATTGCCTGAGCTCAGGGGCTCGAGATTAGCACAGGCAACATAGCGAGACCTCATCTCAGCAATAAATCAAAAAATTAGCTGGGCGGGATGGTGCACACCTGTGGTTCCAGCTACTCGGAAGGCTGAGGCGGAAGGATCGCCAGAGCCCAGCAGGTCGACACTGGGTGACTGTAAGCATGCCGCTGCACTTCAGCCAGGGTGACAGAGTGAGATGCCAACTCAAAAAACAAAACAAAGCAAACACAAACTGTGAATAGTAAAGTAAAGGATTTGACTACTTAAACTAAGAACTCTGAAATTAAGAAGTTTATCCAAAGAGTGAAAACAGCAAGCCAGAGAGGGAAGATACCCACAACATGTACACCCAATGAAGTATTAGAATCTGGAACACTCAGAGAACCCTCCAAATCAATAAGAAAATAAAGACAGCCCCAAACGGGTAAAAGACGTGAATGGGCACTTCACCCAAGGGGATCCAAATGGCCAACAGACAAGCAAATAATGCGCACCCTCGCCCGCAATCAGGGAAATGCAAACGAAAAACCACAATGAGAAACCACGACGCACCCACCAGGCAGATGAAAACTACAAGGGCTGACCATGCCGCGTGCCCAGTGCCTGGGCAGGGGGAGGCAGTGGACACAGCCACGGGCAATGTTCTGGGGAGGGGGCCATGTGCGTGCTCTAAGTGGAGGTGTATGTCCCAGAGGCGTGTGCGCCACTGCACTAGGACACACAATCTCAAAACAACCCATGTGGTCAGTCCATCAGTGGACTGGACACATGCGCTTCAGCCTGCTGAGACAGGGGAAGATGACTCTCTTCAAAGGAAAATCTCCAGCGACTTCAAGCAGAGGCGAGTCTCACGGCCCCAGCGCTGAGCCAAAGAAGCCAGACCTGAGCAACTACGGACCGCCTAGGTCTATTCATGGACAGCTCAAAAATACGAGAAACACAGTTGGGCTGTGAGGAGACACTGCATAGGGGGTGCAGCAGGAGGAGTGAGGAGGGCACTGTGGCCACAGCGGCCAGGCAGGCGAGAATCCCTGAGGAGGAGCCCGAGAGGACACACGAGGGCGCTGGCCGCATCCAGCCTCTCGACTCACGTCACAGCACACGCATGTTCCTGCTTTTTTGAACTCTGCAGTGTGCCTTTTCCCTTTCTCTGTGAGGGGTTATGTCACATCACAACAGAAAGGTCTGGGTGGTAGGAGCGGGAGCAGGTGTGGACCTCAAGAGCCACAGACAACGGCATCTGAGTTGGGCTCATCCCTTCTTTCATTTCACAGACGAGATCTGAGGATCAGAGGTGGGAAGGAACTTGCCCAAGGTTGCTCTCCTACTGCAAGTCACTTTTAACCTCAACTGGAGCACTCTGAAACTTTATTTGCTTACTTGGCTGAGGGTCTTCTGTCGCCAGAATAAAAGCTCCCAGAGGGCAGGGCTTTGGTCTTCTTTGCTCAGTGGTAACCCCAGCATCAAAAGCAAAACCTGGCACACAGTAGGTGCTCCACAAACATTTGTTCAATGAGAAAATGAATGAGCTGACATCCCACTTGGACTCTGGGGTCCTAGAAATTCTTGGTGGCTCCAGGGACATCCCCAAAGGAGAAAATGAAAAATAACTAGGACGCTGGCACACTCACTGAATTCTCCTCCTGACTGCCTTAGGAACCCGGTACTATCATCACCCCACTTTAAAGAGGAGGAAACGGAGGCTCAGAGAGGTCGAGTGGCCTAAGACCTTGCACGAAGCTGGGAAGTTGAGAGCTGGGATCCGAGCCAGCCAGGCTGTCTCAAGCACTCCTATCAACAGATCACTGAGCTGGAGGCACAGAGAGCCAGCACCCAGTCTGTGGCTCCACAGCCCCGGGGACAGGCTGGCCCCAGGCTCTTCCACACACGGAGCCTACCAGGACCTGTGAGCCTCAGCCACTCCGGGCCCCACCCACTTCCAGTCCTTTTGGGTGCCGGCTACCACTTCCAGAGTGTTTTCTGGTTTTTTGCCGTCCCCCGTGAGGAAGCCTGGGTGGGGACTAGATCTCCCGATAAAGGCGGGAAAGCGACTCGTCCAAAGCAATCAGGAGGCCAGTTCTCTGATCCCCAGGCTCCCCGAGTTAGTGGGGCCGACAGTGGCCCCAGCTCCCGGATTCACCATGGGAAGGCTCCACTTCCTTCCTGGTTCTGTTGACGCCAAACCCTCAGGATGCCCAGATAAGCCCAAACCTGGTTCTCGGTCAGCACCGGGCAGAGCTGAATAACGAAGTGTCCCCATATACCCTCAGGCACTTGGTTTTACCCTGGCATTTCGCGTTGTTACAAACCTACACTACCATCCCGATAGCTTCCCACTAAGTCCTCCAATAATTTAAAAAATAAAAAGCGGGCCGGGCCTGGTGGTTCACACATCATCCCAGCACTTTGGGAGACTGAAGCGAGAGGACTGCCTGGGTCTGTGGGCTTGAGACCAGCCTGGGCACCGTGGTGAGCCCTCACCGCTACAACATATCAAAAGATTAGCCAGGCTGCTGTGGTAGCACCCCTGCATTTCTAGCTACTCGGAAGGCTGAGGCAGAAGGACTGCTAGAGCCTGGCAGGTCGACCCTGGGGTGGCCGTGAGCGCATTCCAGCCTGGGCAATGCAGTGAGACTCCAACTCAAATAAATACGTAAATAAGCAAGCCATCAGCTCTGGGAGTGTTAGGGCTCAAACGGCCCTCCAGAGCATCTCAAGGAATGAAAATCCTAAAGCCTCTATACCGCCCCACCTCTGCATACCTTGGGTGTGGGGAGCTCACGACCTTTTAAGGCAGTTTGTTGCTTGTTTGGATCCAGCTCAGTTGGCTGAAAGAAAACCTGTATTAGCCACTGGCATAAGGGAGAAGGTAGTGCCTCAGCCACCATTCTGCCCTCAGGGGGTTCACAGTCTGGAGGAGACTGAGTGATCACAACAGGCCAAGACTGGACACAGGCCAGGGTTACCTTCTAAAGAGGCAGCAAGTGAGGTCCCAGCTGTGTATGTACAGTCATCGGTTCCCACCGTGAGTTCCCGGCATGCAGGGATCTATGTGGGTCAGCCTGGACTCTGTGTGTGCTTGCATCTGGTCACTCTCCCTGAGGAATGCCCCCCCAGGGCATCTGGGCACACAGGCTGGCAAACAGCTGGGGCTCTAGGGCAACCCAGCGGCTCTGAGAGGACAACCGATGGTGGCTGAGGGGACGATACAGCGTTCTACATTCCTGCTGGCCCATGGGGGTGACATCGTTTTAACGCGAAGCTTTGAGCAGTATCACACAAACAAATGGATGAGTTTGTGGCTTTGCCGACAGAATAGGGTAACCATACGTAAGAGCCCCTGAGATCGGGTCTGGCGTGGAGTTGATGCCTCGCAAAGCGTTTGCCGGGTTTGAACTGCCATCTGCTGGGTTAGAAAGCCACATGCACAGTTCCGCGGGGCTGCTGAGACCTTGGCTTTCCAAAGGGTGCTTGCTACGTAGCCCCGCCAAACAGCCCCAGGGCGGCGGACAGGGCGGAAGGTCTGGAAGTCTGTCTCGGTCTCGCAGGGAGTCTAAGGTCAGGCCCTTCCTGTGCCCCGGCACACACCCCTCCTGCTCCGGGATGCTGTCCCGAGGGGAGGACGCGAGGACTCAGGGTGCCACCATGGGCCAGCAGAGTTGGCCTGGGGGCAGGGGTGGGGCGCACATTTCTACAGGAGACAAGACAGGACAAGGCAGGGGTACCAGGCAGGCCACTCTCAGAGACGGCTCTGTGCCACACCGCAGGGTAGGCCTACAGGCTAGGTCTGAGCCACGGGGGACAGGGGACCCCAGCCCACATGGCCCTCACCAGCAGGGTGAGCCTCACCAGCCTCTTCCATGCCCAAAACACCTAGTGGGAACGAGCAGCCCTTCCCTGCACCCCTAATTACAAGGGGCAGAAGGAGCAATAAGACACCTGGTTAACCGGCCCACCGGAGGCCAGATGCACAGCCTCCCTGAGCCCCAGCAAGCACACCCCGGCAACGGGAGGCTGGCTACACGAACAATGGACAGCTGTGTTCTTCCTGGCTAGGGACTCCGGGGTGCCGGGGCCCACCCCACTTTGGGAGTCAGAACCCTGGTGTGGAGGTACGCTGGGGACACAGACGGTCCCAGTTCTCGGTATTCCCCTCCGGACAGGGGGGAAAGGGGATACTGCGGGGAAAGCAGCAAGGAGTGGACAGAGCAGGGCAGGCTGGCCAGTGCGGCGGCCGGAAGGGCCGGCTGCCACGGGTCCTTTAAGCAGCCTTGAGAGAACGGCAACTCCAGTCATGAGACCCAAGATTACTTAATGTTTGCGCACCATGCAGGAGCCAGAGTCCCTTGCAGTGGGGAGGGCCACTCCCTTCCCTGGTCCCTCATCTGCAGGGCCCTGGAGGGAGGGGGGACACAGTCCCCTGAGCATGCCCCGGCGAGCAGCTCCCCAAGAACGATGGGGTGGCTGAAGAGGCGGGGACAGGACCCTCAGCTCCGAATATGCTGTGTGACCTTGGACGTGCCCCCCGCCTTTCTCGGCCTCTGTTCCAGTACCTCTCACACAGACGGCTGCTCCCTCTGGCAGGGCAGGGTGGCACCTGGAGTCACCCCAGCTCGTCTCTTCCAGCCAGCTCAGGAGGGGGTGCTACCTGAGGCTCTCTCTCTTCTCTCCTGCTCAAACCCAACCTCTCGGCCCTGGCGGCATGTGGTTCAGAGGCCTGGCCCCCAACGAGGAGCCTGGCGTCATGTGGGGGCAGGGAACCGTGACCAGAAGGTGATTCCTGTGTCACCTCGACTCAGAGGGGGCTGCACAGGCCGGGGTGTCCACTGTGTGGTGGCGACTGGCCACAGAATGGAGCAGTGGCTGGTCCACGTGCCAGCCAGACTCCTTGCTGGACCCAGAATGCCCCTCGCCGCCACCAAACTGCTGAGCATGCTCCGAGCAGAGTGCACAGAGCTGACCAGGCAGAGCAGACCGCCGCCCTTGCGAGCCTCATCTCCCGGACACGGCCATGGGGCGGGGCCACCCACTGTCATCTTTCTGCTCCCTTTGCTCCAGGGACTGATCCGCTGTGACAGCGGAGGGCTTGGCAACCGCCTGGCAGAAACAAGGAAGGGGTCTTCCGTGGGACTTTCAGGGTTGGAGGAGCTAGACTCACCTCCGCCTACCTGCCCAGCCCTCCTACAGCCTCAGGACTGGGTTCCACACTCTAAGCTCCTGGCCCAGGAAGGCCGTCCCCAGGCTGGCAGGTGGGAGGGTTTCCGGCGACAGCCCCCATCACGCCTATACTCCCACTTCCTCCGGCCCCAGACAGGACTGGGTCCAAAAGTCGCCTTGGCTCTGCTGGGCCCCCAGCTCTGCCTCCTAAGCCGACGCCCTGGGGTTCTGGTGGGGGAGGAGAAGCCCCCACGACAGGAGCCCGTCCTGCCTACATGAGGGCGGGAGGAGGGCCGTCCAAGGTCACCGCGGGCTGGAGTGCGGCACGGGTGGGTGGTCAGGGCAGGGCCAGATTTGGGCCCGGCCCTCCCGCCCAGCAACCAAGCAACGGTCTCACTCCCTCCCAGCGCGCCTCGATCTGGCTCCCAGCGAATTCCTGAGATGCCTCAATCTCCCGCCCGCGGGCTCCGGACCGGACGCGGTGGCGGGATTTCTCCGCCAGGCGGCAGGAGCAGGGAAGAGGGGGCA
>NW_007251346.1:251928-269805 GCF_000164805.1 Carlito syrichta | reverse complement strand
GGTCGGAGCGACCTTGGGCCGGGCGGTCCCCTCGCCGGGCTTCTGGCGGGGAGGGAGCGAGCGAGGCCCCGGCGTTCGGCTCGGCCGTCCGGGACCCTGGACGCCGGGCCCTCGGGAGGGGCGGGAGATCGGGAAGGAACGAGAGGCGGCACTTGCTCCGGCGCTTGGTGAGGGTCATTTCGTGTCCCTTAGCCAGAAAGGATTCTCCCAGTTTTACGGGCAAGGACGCCGAGGTACAGAGAGGGAAAGTCACCTGCCCACATCACACAGCCGCCAAGCGGTGAGCTGGAATCTGAACACAGGCCTGGGAGCTGCAGAGTCTCCGAGGAATGCCTGTCTCGCTTTCCACGCTGGCAGCCTTTACTGAGCCCCTCAGAAGTCCCCGGATTACACAAGGTACTGATGACAGCCGCGAATAAGGAACAGTCCGGGAGCTGGTGGGGCTTCCTGCCTCATGCAAGAGCGAGCCCACGGCTCTTCTTGGAGCTCGCGTCCACCTGAAGAGGGAACTGGGGGGGCTGGCTTGTGGAGCAAGGTATGAGTCCCCTCCTCCCCGCCCCCCGAACCTCCGGTCCTACCCTGCCACATAGCTGGAGGTTTTGTTGTTAAGAAGGGCGAATTAACCTTATAATTTAAAACACAGTTTTGAAAAGAGCACGTGAGGGAAGGTGAGATGCTTGTAGTTTTAATAATTAAAAATGCTCTCCAGGAGAAGCCGTATCCCTTGTCATCAATGTCTGGAGTAAGTTACCTGGCTGGCTAGAAGGCAGGTGAGGGGATCCAGACCAGCAAAGGTTTTAGAATCTGTGTGACCTGGGCAAGTCCTCTGACTTTTCTGAGCCTTATTTGAACTCATCTGCAAGGTGAAACTGACAGTAAAAATCCCACCCTGCCTCTCTTGAAGGCTGCTGTGAGAACCAACTGTGCTCGTGTGTAGAAAGGCTGTCTAAAATGCACTATATAAATATTTTTATTCCCAGAAGCCATGAAGGGAAATGTTGATACATTTAAATATATAAAAACTAAAACTATATACATGGGATAAAAATACCACAGACAAAGTAAAAGAGACAAATGGTAAACTTAAAAAAATGTCTGCAGCACAGATGACAGAAGTTAATTGAGGAAAATGAGATGAAAGTTAATTTCCCTAATACATAAAGAACCCTTTCAAATTGATAGGAGAAAGATGACTAACCCATTAGAAAAAAGATCTAAGGATATGAACAAGCAGTTCATGGAAAGATTCGATGTCATTTATAATGAAATGCATAGTAAAGAAATACAAATCAAAGCACAACACACTTACCATTTTTATCTACCAAGTTGGCAAAAAAAAAAAAAAAACACAAGTGTGATAACATGTTTGCCACTAATGGTGGAAAGAGATGGGTGCTCTCAAAAATACTGTTGGGTGAGATGCCAGACGGTGTGACCTTTCAGGAAGGGTCATGTGGCAAAGCTACTACAACATGCCGATACAAAACACAGGGACAGACAACCACAGCATCGAGTGTAGGAGTAAACAAAGAAAGAAAAGAAACACGTGCAGTGTCCTGCAACAGGGGAGGGAGCCGCTTCCTGAAGACACACCCATTTGCTGGAACTTTATCCTATGATGGACAGAGCGCCAAAACATATTTTTAAGGACAGAAGACTGTGTATATTATTACCCTTTGTGTAAGTTGTAAAAGGTTCTGCATAGATGTGTGCTGGCATTTCCTAATTTTTTCCCCCAAAGGATACACCCATGCCAAAACAACATTTAATTGATGGCCACCTTTTGGGAGGACTGAGGGGTGTGTGGAATGGCTACAGGAGGAACTTTTACTTTCCATCTTATACTTTTCTGTACTCTTGTGATTTTTACAAAGTCAAAAGGGGTTGTCTGGGCACAAGCTCGCGGACCAGATTTTCTTTTTCACACGTCTTTGTGTCTAAAACATCAAACACAGTCATGCATCGCTTAATGAACGACGGAACTACATTCTGAGAAATGCATGGTCGGGTGACTGTACCACTGTGCAAACATCACTTACACGAGCTTAGGTGGTGTGGCCTGCTACACGCCTAGGCTGCATGGGATGGCCTGCAGCTCCTAGACTACACACCTGAGAGCATGTCACTGCACCGAATGCCACAGGGAACTGGGCCAGAATGGTAAGGATGCAGGTACCTGAACATAGCCAAACACAAAAAGGTATGGTAAAGTCATGGGATTTTAATCTTACGGGACCCCATCCTAGATGTGGTGAATTGTGCCAAAATGTCAGAATGCACATGACTGCAAATGATGTTAAGATGAATAAAAATATCGAAGGCTTCTTCTTCCCTAACGCCACCGACGAGGGACTTGTTAAGCAGATAACGATCACGACGCGTCCATACGATGGAAGCCCATGCAGCCGTCACAAAGAGTGTGGCACTGCTGCAGGGACTGGCGAGGAGCCATCGCCAAGACATCTTGTTCGTGTAAAAGAGCAAGGTGCAGTGTGTAGAGTGTGCTACTTTTTACGTAAGCAAGGGGGTTACAGAATCCACAGGTCGGTGTCGGCGCATGTCCCTCTGACACGGGTGCTCAGGAGCTTGTCTGGGGTGCCCTGGCGAAGGGGTGGAGAACTGGGAGGTGGGGGGGAGACGGCTGCTCGCGGAAAGGCTCAATTTCAGTATTTTTTGCATTCTGTGCGTGTGTTCGTTTGCAAAAAACCTTGTTTTAAAAACTCCGAACCTAGACGGGGAGCTGAGAGGCCTGATTTCCAGGGCCGGCTCTGACACTGGTGTGGAATGCGTGGCCCCAAGGAGGAAGGTCCCTTCTGGGCCTCAACATCCCTGTTGCTGAGAAGCACAAGCTCAGCCAAGTGCCAAGACTCCTCTTGCTCTGACGCCTTGCCAGCCCCAAAAGCCTCCCACTGGAAGAGCCAGCAGACAGGGGATGGCTGCTGGGGAGGCAGGGGCTCCCCACCCTTGGACTTGTGGGGGCCGAGTCAAGGATCGCTGCCTGCACAACTTCTAAGATGCCTCCCAGCTCGCCCACGTCCTGGTCCTTGTTCCTTCTTCCACTCTCAGTGCCCTGCCTGGAAACTCTTGGTTCACATTTCCTCTCGAGATTACCCCTGGCAATGGTCCCGTCTGTCTGGGTCGGAGGTCAGTCCTGTGGCATGAGGACGGGTGACACAGCACTGGACACCAGGTGGGACTGAAACGTCCTGTGCGGGCAAAGCCTCATGCTGAAAAACAAAACCCCTCACCCCCCCCCCCGGAGATCAGCCTTGGCTGATACTTCCCCCTCCCCACTCCGCAACTGCTGGCAGAGCAGGAAGTGTAGCAAGCGGCTCTTCATCCCCACGGCCTCTCTATTTCCTCCTCAGTCACAGCCAGAACCTTCTGTGGCTCCCTACTACCCACCAAACCTAGTAGACATCCTTCAGGTGGATATTCACGGTTCTGTACTTTCTAGCTCTTTCTTCTATCTCTTCTAGCTCTTTCTTCCAAAGAAAGTCCCTTATTCAAAGCAATTTAAAAAAAATTCAATTACATCCCTTCCCTGCTCAAAACTCTTCTAAGCGGCTTACAACCTTTAGAATAAAGTCCAAGCTCCTCAACCCATAGTTGGAACTAGCTCTGCCTCCCTGTCCAGCTTCCTCTTCAGCCACTTCTCACAAAGCCAAGCTAAATCTAACACCTTTTGAGAACACTACCATTTCATGCTACTGTGAATCTGCACATACTATGCCCTTGGTTTCCTTCACGTATAAAGAGTTCTTCCAAATCAATAAGGAAAAAAATGAACAACTCAAAAATGCCCAATTGCTTTAGCTAGGTAGTTCAGTGAAAAAGAAATACAAACTGTCTATAAACATATAAGAAGATGCACAACCTCACTTAAGAAGTACAAAACATGATAAGATGCCATTTTCATCCATCAAATAGGTAAACATTCCTAGAACACCTATGTCCTTTTGTCTATTAGCTGAAGCCCAAACCCATCTTTTAAAGCCAGCTCCAAAAATGTCACCTCCTCTCGACATCATCTTGGCTCCCACAGTGCTCTGTACACCCTGAGACAGTGCTTAGAACAGGGCCAGGCATGGAGCAGAAATTCTACAGACGTTAGCTATTAATAAAAAAAACAGCAACTGCCATACTGCTCTGTGAGCATCAGCCAGTGGGTCTGCTTACGTCCCGGAAGTTCTCGGAGGGAGGGATGGAGTCTGATCCGTCATCGCTTACCAGCAAGGGCCTGCACAGAGCTTGCCCTGTGAGTGAACAGGCAGTGAGGACCAGTGAGGGTCGTGGGGCAGAGGAAGTCCGCCACCAGGAGCCAGCCCCCGGGGCTGCCCTGCCAGGAGAGGGGCGTGGGGCAGAGGGAAGGGGGGATGCGGCCCTCAGCTGGCAATAAGCCCAGCTTCCACCAAGTGGATCCCACTCTGTTCCAGGCACTTGACTCGCACTCCCTCTATTCCTGGAAATGCTTTGAGATGGCTGGGCATGGCGGTGCACATGTGTAAGCCCAGCACTTTGCGAAGCCGAGGCCAGAGGATTGCCTGAGCCCAGAGGTTCGAGACCAGCCTGGGCCACTCAGGGAGACCTCATCTCTACAATAAATTTTAAAAAAATTAACGAGGCAGGGTGGAGTGTGCCTGTGGCTCCAGCTATTTGGAAGGCTGAGACAGAAGAATGGCCTGAACCCGGCAGGTCGAGGCTGCGGTGGCCATGAGTGTGCCATGGAACTTCAGCCTGGGCGACAGAGTGAGACTCTGGCAAGGAAGGAAGAAGGGAAGGAAGGAAAGAAAGAAGGAAATTCTCATCCTACGAGTGAGAAAATGGAAGCTCAGGGAGGGGGAGTGACTTTTCTAAGCAGGCTCTGATCGTTGCCCCATGCTGCCTCTGTGCCAGCCTGTGGGCACCTTGCAGATGCATGACTTTGGTGATTTCACTTTCTCTGTCTGGGCCTCTACTTTCTCATCTGTGAAATGGGGCTGCATTCAGGGCTTCTCAAACTTAAGCATTGATGGAACCCCAAGAATACGTTTTGTGAGGTTCCTCAGACCCCACGTTGAGAAACGCGGCAGCCAGTGTTAAGTGCTGCTCCCCTGGAGGAGGCCACACCAGCCACAGGTGTACAAACACCGTCCAAAAGGCAGCCACGGACACCAGGCAGCAGAGCTCCGTCTGCAGTACTCCAGTACTTGCTTTTGCCACCATGGGGGAGGATTTTGTCTCCGTGAAAATGACCGTTATTGTCTTGGCCCAAGACATGGTAGCCAACACACATAAGTAACAAGTCCATTGCCAAATGATTTGTGACAAAGGTGCCAAGACAATTCACTGAAGAAACAGTTTTTCTAACAAGCAGCTCTGGGACAAGTGAGACAACCGTCCCTCTCCACATGCAAAAGGGGCTCTTGCTTCCCACCATACACAAAAATGAACTCAAAATGGTCAAAAATCCAAGTGGAATAGTTAAAACGATGAAACTCTTAGACAAAATCAGAAGAGCAAATCTTTGTGACCCTGGATTGGGTGGTGATTCTTAGATATAGCACCAAAACCACAAGCAGTAGAATAAAAAAACTTTTGCACTTCAAAACACACCATCCGGAAAGTGAAAAGATAAACTGCTCACTGCACAGAGAGAACATATTTGCAAATCACAGCGGCGACACAGGGAACTTGTGTTAGAACATGCAGAAAATGCTTACAACTCAATAACAAGCAGGCGATACGGTATTCAAATGGACAAAAGGTCTGCATCATTTCATCAAAGGAGATGTATGAATGGCCAATAAGCACAGGAAACAAAGTTCCACATCGGAGACATGCGAATCAAAACCACAGGGAGATACGACTTCCTGCCCACTGGGACAGCTAGAATAAAAAAGACAGACAATAACAAATGTTGGAGAGGATGTGGAGACTGGAAGCCTCACACACCACTGATGGGAACGTGAAAAGATGCAGCTGCCTTGGGGAAGAGTCTGGCCGTTTCTTAGAAAGTTAAACAGAGAGTTACTATGTGACCCAGCGATTTCAATCCTGGGTATCTACTCAAGAGTCATGAGAAGCTACATCCAGGTAAAATCCTGCAGGTAAAAATCCACGGCAGTGTGTTGACAACAGCCGAACAGTGGAAATTACCCAAATGTCTATCAACAGGGCAGTGGATAAACTAGATGCAGTCCATCCGTACAACAGAATGTCAGTCAGCAATAAAAAGGAACGAAGCACTGATGCGTGCCACAACGTGGACGTTCCCAGAAAACCTCATGCTAAGGGAGCAAAGCCAGACACCCAAGGACACACGGGAGGACTCCAAACGACTATGGCAGTCTCAAAAAGGCCTGTCTGTCGAGACACAAAGTGGCTGTGGGGGGCTGGGGATGGCACGGGGGAGTGAGTGAAACGGGCCCCAGGTTTCTTTTCAGGGAGAAGGAAGTGATTTAAAATAAAGTCGTGGTGATGGTGACAGAATTCTGTAGGTATAGTGACAACCACTGAAGTGTACGCTTAAAACGAGCGAAGTGCACGGCATGCAAATCATCCCTCAGTAAAGCTTTAGGAAAACCCATGATGATGAAATGCAACACAAGACCCTCTTGAGGGGCAAACTCGGCCTAAAGAATATTGGGACAACTGGTGAAGGGTGATTGTTGGTCGTACATTAGATCTCGTGTCGTGTCAGTGTTAAAATTCCTGAGTTTGACTATTGGACTCTGGTTACATAAGAGAATGTCCTTGTTGTTAGGAAATACGTGCTGAAGCATGATTTAGGGGTGAGCGTCGTCACACTGCATGTTTGTGGTGACCTCTCAAACAGTTCTGAGGGGAAAAAGGTTTTTGAAGAGAGGGCGAAATGTGTCAAAATGCTACTAATGATGAATTTGGGTGAAAGGTACAACTCTTAAGACTGAAATGACTTCAAAGCAACTCCTAGAACTCAAAGAATCCACACATTAAAAAGTTATTGTTTGGAGCCTGAATAAACCCACGGACTCCAAAGAGATAAGTCCAGAGCTGGTCATGAACAGAGCTCCGAGAGAGGGTGCCCCTGAGCATCATGTCATGTCTGTTGCACCCCACAGAGAAGACACGGCCAGAGGACAGGGACGGGACACGTGTCTTTATGCTCCATAGTTTGCATTCATTCGCTCGGCACAAATACTCACTGAGCACCTACTGTGTGCAAGAGGAATCTTCTGGGAACCAGACACACAAATCCCTTCCCCCACACACTGAGATTCAGCTGGGGGGGTTCTACAAGAGGGGAAGTGGAGGTGGAAAGCCCTCAGCCACACCCAGGCTGGCCTCCCCTCTGAGAGGCCTTCCTCATGGCAAGGGCTGCTGCATCTGGACAAACCTTGGTTCTCTCACTGGTCTGGCCGGGGCATTTGCACACTTTGGTGGGTCCAGAGTGCTGGCATGCAGTGTACTGCAGACAAAACCAGGCCCTCTGTGTGTTATGGGCAATTGAAGGATAATTATCCCAGAGCGACTTTTGGCTTTGTACAGGATGGCTTTAAAACGTCTCTCTTTGCCCCAGCCTGTGTGAGAGAAAAGCCCAGTCAAACCCTAATCCTGGAGGGCAGGGATCTGTGTCCAAATCACCTCGACCTCCGCTGCTCCCCCCTCCTCCCTTCCCCCTGGCCTATAAGGAAGTCAAATTCCATCCGCCCATGGGAGGGATCACAGCCTTTGATAGCCGGGGCCCACAGGCCGAGAGAGGCCCTGAGCAGGGAGAAGGCATCCATGCCGGTCCACGGTCCACCTTCCGTCAGCAAGATTCTGAGCGGAATCAGCAGAGCGGATGGGAGGGAGGGAGCAGGAGGCTGCTCGGGGGAAGGGGCATGATGTCAAGGGGCAGTCTCAGTCACCTGCCACAAGGCCTGGCACCGGCCACGGGCGGGCCCGCCGCGGTGCTGGCCTCGCGAATATCCCACAAGGCAGCCTCTACCCCCATCACTGAGCCCTGGATGCCCAGGGCTGCTCAGAGACTCCAACTCCTGGAGGCTTCAGGGCTGGGAGACCCTGAATTACTCTGTGGGCTCTTGCATCCCAGATGTATGCCCAGCACTGCTGGCAGACCCAACCAACACTATGCTTCACACATGGACATCTTCCAACCGAAATAGATGCCACTTCGGCGCATAAAATCCACAGGCTTCCACGTCCTCTGAAAGTGGCTTCTTGGTGGCTTCCTGTCATCCCTCTCGGATACTAACCCTGCATGTGGAGTGGGGGGCAGCGAGAGAGCCTCTCACAGTTTCTGATGATAAAAAGGCATCCTCCCTTTACTGGGAGAGGCTGGGCACGCAGATGGAGCCCCCGCATGCACTGCACGAGGGAAGGGAAGAGTCAGAAGGGAAGAACTCGCTTCAGAGGACGGGGCCTGGTGCTGCCAGACCCGGGAGGGAGGCCGCAGCCCAGTGCTCCCTGCTCAGCACTGCTCTGGAAGGTGAGGGGCTCCAGGGGCCTGGCTGCGCAGGGGAGGGTGAATCGGATCCAGGCCCCCAGTGTTCCCAGCCTCCCCCCCAAGACCTGAGTCTCCCAAGGGCAGCAGCTGGGTCCAGGCCAAGTCACTCTGGCGTCCTGAGCAGCCTGCAGACTGGGTGCCCACGAGGGTGGGAAGGCGGGAGGTGGCTGTACCCAGGGTGGACGCTCAGAGGCGGACTCAGCAGAGGAAGAGCTCCCTCTGGGCTCCTCACCTGCTGGCGGTGTGGCCACGGGGCATCGGGGAAGGCGAGGGCCGTGGGAACCCAGCTGTTCATTTTGTGGAATTTTAATTGGTTAAGATGTAAACGGCCGCCTGTGGCTGGAGGCTGCTGTCCTGGCAGCTGGCTCTAGAGGCTGAAAAACCACGTGGGACGAAGATGGTCCTGCAGGTGAGCGGCCAGTTGAGACCCGCTTCTTCCCCACCAGGATCCAAGGGACCCTTCTCACAGCAAGGCCTGCTGTGGCTGGACAAGCCTCGGCTCCCCCACCGGTCTGGCCGGGGCGTCTCACACTTGGGTGGGTACAGAGCTCTGCCATGCAGGGCACTGCAGACAAAACCAGACACTCTATCCATCAGGGGCAACTTAAGGGCTCACCAAGGATCATCACACCAGAGTAACTTTGGCCTTGTGTGAGATGACTTTAAAACATCTCCCCTCACCCCAGCCTGTGTGAGTGAAGAGCCCAGAAAATCCCTCATGACACACACCCTGTGGCTGCAAACACGATCACAACTTCCTCTTCTCCTGGCAACCTCACCCCTCAGGGTGAAACTCAGCCCCTCCTCCTACCCAGAATGGCAGCTGCTTCCCCCCCACCACGTGACTCTCACGGTTAACGGGATGCGGCAGAGTCACGGTGTGTCAGGTCCAGGGCCGGGCCTCGAGAGGCCTTGCGGCTTCTGCTTCACTCTGGGAATGCGGCCCTCAGACTGCCACGTGCAGAAGCTGTGATTGTGGGTGTGTGGCAGGAACCAAGGAGACCCCACGTGAGGAGGCTGGTCTACTACGAGGGGGGCAGGACACATGGAGGAAACAGCGTCCAGCACCCACTGGCAGATGTAAGAGCGAGGCCTTCTTGGACCTTCCAGACCAACTGGCCTCGCAGCAAGCACAGCCCAGAGAGCGCACCCACAGAGCGCAGCAGAACTTCCTGGACCTTCCAATATGCACGACCATGGAAAATCATACATGACTTGTTTGAAGTCACAACATTTTTCGTCGTTGGTTACACAGCCGAAGCTAGCTGACCCACGTACACACGCCCTTCACTGGAGAGACTGCAGGTGGGTGTCACAGCTCAGAGCCCCGCCCGTGGCCACAGGAGACACGGCCAAGACTCTGAAGCACCTCCTGGGTCTGGGGTCTGGGGAACAGGCAGTTGCCATGGCCCCCCGCGGAACTCTGCTTTTCAAACAGAACTGAGACCCAGCAGGGTTTTGGGGAGGCGTGCACTCCAAACCAAACTCCCAACTCATGGCAGAGGCAAGCTTCACCGCTGCGTGTGGGCAGATGTCTGGGGCAGCTCAGCTCCCCACCCAGCGTGGCCCCATCCCCCGGTATGTCTGCAGTACAAAATCACCAAGCCCTGAGCCTGGTGGGTTTCTTTCTCCCCCTTTTACAGAGGAGGACACGCGCTCAGGAGCAGAAGACACTTGCCCAAGGTCAGTCTTGCTGGGACTTGCCCTCCTCTGGATCTCTCTGCCTCCCCTACCCCCTGTGGGTGGTGGAAGCCCCCCACTCACAGCTGTACAGAGGGGGGCTGTACACAGGAGGGGGCACAGCAAGCAGCCGCGTGAGAATGTGGGGAGCGACCTCGTGTCGTCATGCAGACCCAGGGCCCCAGATGTAGCGAGGGTGGAGAGACACGAGCCAGGAGGCGGCCCCGGAGCCGGCGGCAAGGACTCTGCCTGTAGCACACGCGGCGTCCAGATGGACCAGGTGGGGCCATCTCCACCACTGACCCAACGGCCACGTCCGTCATCCAGATGACTGAGCAGCGGGGCACCAGCTGCGGGTCCCAAGGCCTCCCTGAGAGGGGGGTGGGGCGCCCCAGAGCCTCTCCCCCCACCAGCCCCCTGCGCCGGCCAGCCCTCCAAATCTCCTGGAAAGCTCAGCTCTAGCTCCCGATTCTCACGCTGCCACGCTCCTGCTGGCAAGAACTTGGGCAAGTCCCTTGCCTCAGTTTCCCCATCTGCAAGACAGGGCAGACGTTCTCACTAGGCAGGATTCATCGTGAGAACGGAGCGAGGGCCCAGCTGGGACGGTCTGCGTGCCACACACTTCAAACGAGGAAAACCCCATGTGCTCGCTGCTGCTCGAGCGCCTCCCCGACCGCCTGCCCCACCTTCCTCGGGCCACTTATCTCCAGGGCAGCTGGGCTTGCAGATGAACCACAGCTCTCGGCTGGTCGAAGTCTGGAGCGGAACCTCACTGCCTCTCCTGGCCGTGCCCCCCCACCCGGTCACCCTCAGTCTGGGGTCTGAAGCCAAGCTGGACAGGTGGCGTGGGACCGCCAGGCCACCGGACAAGTCCCATGCCCCGTTCCCCGTCCGCGGCAGCTCAGAGGCGGGCCTCAGCTGTCTTGCCTCCAGCAAGTGTCTAGGGGATGGGGTGGACACCCTCCACAGCGGCCCTCGGGTCTCCAGGCCCGGTGGGGGAGTCCAGCCCAGCCACACCTCCCGGGGGACGCTGCCAGAGCCTCCCACCCCTCTGTCCTCGAGCCTGACCCCCAGCAGCTGTCCATCCCGCTCCCCGCCCTGCCACCAAGCCGGCCCCATCCTTGTGGTCACTCCTCCTCATCTTTGGAAGGCCCTTGCTGGACACCCAGGAGTCAGTCTCCACCACGGCAGGCTGCCTCATCTTCCTTACTGCACTGCTGGGAGCTGACCCGCTTGGCTGCTGCTCACTTGTGCCTGTCCCTCCCATGCCCCAAATGCCAGTTCCACGAGGGCAGGGCTTCAGGCCGACGGGAAGGAGACACTCCAGCCAGGTCCATCCCGGGGGCTGGGCCTTCAGTGGATCCTCTCACCTATGCTTGAGGCGGTGGCTGTGAAGCCGTTTTCCAGAGAAGTGACCTGCCCAAGACCACACAGCTTGTGTACAGCAGAGATGGGGCTCGGCCTGGCTTTCTCGGCTTGGCCCACCATTCTCCCTCCAGGATGCCAAGGCTGTGATTCCGAGAGTCCGCCACCCGAGGAAAGGAATCCTAACAGCATGTGAGGTGCCAGGCACTGGGCCAGGTTCTGCCCAAAGGCTTTTTCGTTTTCCCACTCCGTCACAGGTCCATTCTGCAGGTGTCCAACGGAGGCTGGAGAGGCCTGGTGACCCGCTTTGGGTCCCACCTGAGGCTGCAGCCCACCCAGGACTGATACCTGGACGGCCACACCTCCCCAGGGGGTGGCAGGGCGGGCAAGGTGTACTGCGCTCCTGCTGCCCTCGTGTCTGCTTTGCGCCAGTGGGTGTGGGCAGGATGATGGCTGACATGCGTGACGTCCCCGGGAGGGGGGCTTCTGCCTGGGCGGCCTCAAGGTCGAAAGGGAAGTGCAGAGGGGCAGTTTCCCCATCCCACCCACCCCACCCTGGCCCGGAACCAGGCGGGCGGCCAACTCTTTCTGACCACTTCCCCCGGAAGTTCCCCTGGAAACGCCCCAGGTGCCCGCAGCCTGAGCAGGACTTCAGCTTCCGGGCTCAGGGCCTCCGGCCAAGATCGCCCCAGACGGAAACCAGGAGGCAAAATAAGTAACAGGTGTCCACAGTGTGTGCGTGTGTGTATTGCTGATTAGATTAAAAATTGTTGACCTACTTAAGGAAATAACAACGAAAGTTAAGCTGACCCGGCACTGAGAACAGGGGTTTTAGCACAGCACAGCTTTCACTCCGAGAGCCCCTCCTCTCTGCCAGCCTGACACCAGCCTCCCACTCCATCCCCGGCCTCTGGTTTCCCCCCGGCCAGCCAGCCCTCCATTCAAGCTCCCGAGAACCCCCCTTCAAACTCTCGTCTGATGACCGTCAGGCCGTGTACAGGTGGTGAAGAGCCTGGTCTCTGGGGTCCAGCAGATTTGGGACTTGAGGCCACTGGCTAAGAGTATGGCCTCTGGCAAGTGATTGTGTCTCTCTGAGCCTCAGTCTTCTCATCTGCAGAACAGCAATCATAACAAACTCTACTCAACGGACCGGCAGGGACGATGCACGTCAAGCCACATAGCACGGCTGTCTCACAGCAGGTCTTATCAGAGCGCCGAGGTGGACAACGCATGCGTCTGCCTCTCCCGCCTCCACCCCTACTTCTTTGGGGAACCCCGCTCCATCCTCAGTCCGTCTCATTTAGTTCAGCTAACTCCAGGGCTGAGCACAGTGCCAAGCCCGGCCTGCTGGAGGATTCCATCTCCCTCGCCCAAGTGAAGGGACCAAGGACAGGTGTGTGACCCGAGCTAACCAGCTGCTCTGTTCTTTGGGGACTGTTTCTGCCAGGATCGTTGGCTGTAATACGGTGGTCGACTTGGTGCTGTGGGGGCCGCCGTGGGCAGAGCGGCTGCTGGGAATGAGGTCGAGAGAGAGGAGGGACGAGGAAGAGGCCAAAACCCAGAGACGCGGTTTGAGCCCCTGAATCCAACTGCACCTGAAGCCCTGCCTGCCTCAGAGACAGAAGGCAATGAATCCAGCCTTTGCCTTAAACCAGTCTGGGGTGCTTTTCTTTTTTAAAATCAACCAAAAGCATGCTGGAGACCATAACTCCCTGCTCAAAAGCCCACAGAGGCCAGCACTCTGAGCTCGGGACCCACCTTGGCCTCACCCTTCCCAGACACCCAACACTGACTGCTGTTCCCCGAACACAGTGTGAGACTCAAGCTACAGGCTCCACCCACAGTCTCAGTCTCCTCTGCGCTCCCCACTTGGCCAGTACCTACTCATACTCTAGACACAGATGCCACCTCCTCCTGGAAGCCTCTGCTAACTACTCAGGTGTGCCCATGGCAACTTCCTCTGGCCTTCTGCTCTGCTTATTTTCCCAGGGCAAAGCCCACTCATTTTCTTCTTTTTCCTCTTCAAAAAACTTTGTCTCACAGTTCATTTAAGGAATGAACAACCTGGATTAACTTGGACCTTGACACATTCAAAATTTGGTTTTGGCTCGGCACGTGCATTGCCCGAGCCCCAAGGCATGCTTAGCAGACACAGGGCTGAATGGCCCAGTGCCTACCCCGGGGAGGTTCAGAGGCTGGCCAAGCCATTGCCCGTTTGGCTTAAGTCCATGATGGCAAAAATGAAAATTTTCAAAATTCTAAGCCCATACCGAGAACATTCATTTACTTGGAGATAACAACCAACGACCCTCACCAAGCCACGGCCCTGTCACCACCTACGGGCACACCAATGCACAGCGTCCTCTCACCCTTCCTCTGCAAAGGGTTCTCCCGATTTACAGAGGAGGAAATTGGTGCTCCAAGAGGCACAGGGCGCTGCCCGGGGTCACAGCCCCCTTGGGGAGCTGGACCCTGACCCTAGGTCCCACCCTTCCCCGGGTGCCACAGGCAGGTGGCCGTCCACACCCACTGGGGGGGCTTTGGCTTCACACTTCACACTGGCTCTGGTTGTGGCCCCTCCCTCCCCGCCCCCCCTTCCCTATGCCTTGGGCATCAGGTTTCAGACTTGCTGTTTGCTTGTTCAGAGGCTGAGAAGGTGTGTCGACACAGGGCTGTTTTGAACGTAGCGGCTTCCTCATTTGTCCCTGCCATGGGCGGCCTCCCCGAGACCTCCTGATGGCCGAACAGAGGCCACCGAGCCTGGCTACTGAGTGAGTCCCAGATTCCAAGTCTGTGGGGGAGTGGGTGTCCCTGGCTCATGCCGAAGCATGGCACGCCGCACACCTGGTCAGAGCCTCTGGCTCATTCTCTGCAAAGTGGGCGTCTGGCACACAGCAGGCCCTCGCGACGCGTTCAGTCTCTCTTCTCCTTGCAGCCTGGCAGCCGGGGCCGCCTTTCGTCCACGTGCAGGCCTCGGCACCCCCAACTCAGGCGTGGGGTCCTCGAGCCCAGCCAGGGCCTCCAAGGACCCAGCACGGCGGTCGCCGCTCCCCCACCCCCTTGTGCGAGCCCTGAACCTGACCCCCAAGGCCCCTGCTCGCTCCGTGCTCATTCCTCAGGCCGGATCCTCTCCTGCCCTTAAAACCTAGCTCGAAAAAGTAAATAAATAAATAAATAAACCCTAGCTCGGCTGCCACCTCTTCCAGCAAGCCTTCGGGGAACCCCTCCGGATGAGAACCGTGAGGTTCCGCCTCCGGCCCCCACAGGCCTCGAAGCTCGCCGGCTCTCAGCCCTGACTGTCCTGTGTGGTAACTTCCTCTTCGAGGGTCCCATCCCCCAGGGCACGGTGAACGTCCCCAAGACAGAAACAGTGTGTTGTTCACGGCTGCCAGGCCTCTGCTGCTGGCCTGTCACAGGGCAGGTGACGACCAAAGGAAAGGAAATGGCTAATGTTTTCTGAGCACTTGCTCCACGCTAGGCACGGAGCCAGGAACACCCACACGAAGAGGCCTGCCTCAGAGTGAAGCCAGCAGGCTGGAAAGCAAAGGAGAGCGTCGCCAAGCGCTGAGCCCCTGGATTCAGCCATTCCTGAAGCTGGTTACCCCTCGACTTCCCAGTCCCATCAGCCAACGAGGCCCATTCTGGGCTCAGCCCTGTTTGATTTGAACAGATCTGACTTTGGGTCACTCGCAGCTAAGAGTCCTCCTCCCTGACAAACTGAAGTCCGGAGGTGTGACTGGACACGGCCGAGGTCACACAGCCGGGAGAGCAGCCGAGCTGAGGTGCATACCCAGGTCTGGGCCCTTAACCTGCAGCCTCACCACACCCCAGACACCTGCCTCCTGGCCTCGGAGTCCAGGGCCCAGCTGACGGCTGTCTCGACACTCCCTTGTACTGCGTAAGCCTGTACGCACCGCTCTGCCCGCCGCAGTCCCCTCACCCTTTTCCCAGAAGCCACCAGTCACGTTCGTCTGTATTTCTGGGCATCGGTTTGCTCTTCCAGCAAATGGGGCTAACGGCTCCGCCCTCACAGACTCAAGTGAAGGTCAGAGGACACCTCCCCGGCCCGGCCTGCCAAGGACTCAGTGAGTGGAGGCCATGGTGGAGGCCCTCCCGCCCACCCTCCCCTGCCCGTATCTACTGAAACAGAGGACAGAGGGCCGCTGGCCGTTTCTGGCCACCCATGCCCTTCCTCGCCTTCACAGGGCTCCTCTCCCAAGACGGGTCGCGCAGGCATGGTTTTGTCTTCTATTGTGTGAGCCCCCATACCCAGAAGGGTGGGGACTCTTTTTCTGGCCTGTTTGCCGCCTTCCTACTCCCAGGGACGAGGCAGTGCTCGGCGCACAGGGGTGCCCAGTACATGTTTGTCAAATGATTGAAGGAGCGGTGCACCGGAACTCGGCACAGAGTCAGGGCACGCGAGAGGGTCCAGTCTCACAGGGGAGCCCGTGGGACCTCGGGGGGCCCCGGGAGCCAGCAGCGGCCCCTACTCTCCGGGGCACAGCCCTTCGGCCCTGCCCTCAGGGGTGCCCTCTACCAGCCGGACTGAATGGTCCCAGGCACTGGTGCCGGCTGCCACCCGGCCAGGTTCCCCAACACAGGCAGGGCACTGCTGAAGGCTGCTGAGCCAGGGCTGGAGCCCTGGACTCTGAGCGGCCGCTGTGGAGACGGGCCAGCTGGGCCCCACAGCCCCTGGATCGCCAACACCATCAGGGAGCCTGTGGCTGAACCAGAGGAAGCTTCTGCCGACCCTAGCTCAGATGGCAGCCCTGGGAGCTCCCATGCCGGCAGCCCCAGCTCGTGGGGGCCCACAGGACAGACTCCCTCCTTAGGACTGGAGCCCAACCCGCAGCAGATGGAAACACCAAGACCCAGTGACAGGGAAGTCATGGGAACACTCACCCTGCCCTGCACACCCTAGGCAGAAGGCAACCCAGTGCACTCAGGGCCCAGAGTCCCTGTTTCACACCCAGGTCCCCAGTGTACACCAGCTGTGTGACATGGGACAGACGTCTCACCATCTCTGGGCTGGGTTTTCATGCAACCAAAGGCGAAAGTCCTGCCTTCCAGGGTTGTGAGGCTTAGAAGACTCGGCAGGGAGTCTTCCTGAGGACACAAGTGGCCCCGAGTTTCCCGTCTCCCTAAAGGGGATTTCGGAGGGCTGCTCCAGGACCCTCGCCCAAGACCCTCCCAGCTCCAAGGACCTGCAGGTCCTCACGGCTCCATTCCACACCATTTCAAAGACAAGCTGAAGATGTCAGTGGGACACGGGGGCTCTTGTGGAGACACACAGTGGCCCTGGGTGCCCTGGGGCAGAGGAAGACTTGCCCGGAGCAGGGTCTTCTTATGCCAACTCGGCCCCAACCGGTGGGGGTCCCAGGCTGCAGGGCTCTGTGGGGTGAAGGGAGGCAGCAGTGATGGGAAGGAACCAGCACCGGTGATGCTCCAGGAGGCCTGGGCGACTGCGTGACGGCCGAGGCTGTCCAGAGTCCTTCTTCTCAGGTGGGCTCTGAGGGCCCTGGGCCAAGAACCGACACTCCCAGCAGTGTGGGTGGCAGAGGGGCCCTAGATCTCCACCCCCAGGGCCTAGGGCTGGTCTAATGCCCAGGGGAGCCACAACAGCTGTGGGGAAACACCTGGGCTTCCCGGGTCACAGCGAGCCGTGTGCCATCCAGCGCAAAAGGGGCACAGAAAACAACTCCAAGCAACGGCACACAGCCTGGCGACAGACCCGAGACCCCGGCCACCGCAGGCCGCCCTGATAACCACCAGCCCCCCACGGGTTTCTCAGGGCCGCCGAGAGCCCCTCGTTGCGGGCCGGGCGGGGGTACTCACAGTGTCCCGGGAGAGGGGGCGGAGGTGTCCCTGGAGCCCCGGCGCCTGGCCTGCCTCTGGGGAGCCGCGGGCCCTCCCCACTGCGGGTCCCCACGTCTGACTTCCTCCCTTCTCGGTCGGCATCCAGGAAGCCACGCCCCGGGAGAGGGTGCCGGGCACCCTGGGGCCCCACCCACCACCCGCCTGCCCTCCAGCTGGCCCAGACGCGGCTGAGGGCTCCTCGAGGCCGGCCAGCCCAAATGGCTTCGCCGGGCGGCTCCCAGTCGATAAATAATACAGCTGCCGCCCTGGTCGGTCTCTCGTGGCGATCGAGTTTCGAGGCTGCTTAAATTCCGGGGAGGCTGCTTTGTTCACAGCACCAGGCCCAGCTGGGGGTCCAGCCACGTGGGGCTGCTCGAGCTGGCAGGACAGAGGCGGTGTGGCTGGTGCCCCAGAGAGAGGGTGCCCTACTTCCTCTGAAGCAGCTCAGGCCCAGAGGGCACCCGGGGCTAGCAGGACACGGCGGGGCACCCAGCCTCGTCCCCCCG
>NW_007251346.1:241487-251908 GCF_000164805.1 Carlito syrichta | reverse complement strand
CCCCACGGGCCCCTCCCCCATTCAGGGGGCCTGCCCAGGCCCCTCCTCCAGGAAGCCTTCCATCCCCTGTGGGGGAGGTTTAGTCCCTCTCTGCATTCCTGCGGCTACTGTCTGCCAGTCTGTCGGCCTCCTCTGGGCCTCCGTCCTGTCTCTCATCCAGACAGTGGCCGCCACCTTCCGAGTGGTCCTCCCTTCGCCACAGGCTCCACCACTCTCTCCCCATAGTCTCATTTCCTCACAGCAGCCCGCACAGTTGTTTTAGAACAGAAAACTCTTCAGGCCATTATGCGGCTTCAAACCCAGCCCTGCCTCTCCCCCGCCAGTGACCCTTCACGTCCTCACCAGGACCTGGCCTGCCGGCTCGGGGACTGCTTCCCCCTCCTCTCCCCACCCCACCTGACCTCCTCAGGGCTCTTCAAACACACCAGGCCCCCTGCTCATACCCCAGGGCCTTTGCACTTGCTGTTCCCACTGTCTGCTCTTCCCTAGGTCCTCACAAACTCACTCTATCCTGTCAGTCTCAACCCAAGGCTACCTCTTCAGACTGGTCTTTCTTTGTCTTTGTTTATGTTTTCTTTTAAGTTTTATTGAGCTATAATCCATATACCATACAATTTGCCTGGTTCTAGTATATTCACAGAGTCGTGCAACCATCACCACAATCTCCAGTCAGAGACTTCTCGTCAACTCAGAAAGAAACCTTGTACCTGTCACTCTCTGTTCCTCTGTCCCCGGCCCTGAAAAACTGCAAATCTGCTTCCTGTCTCTGTAGATCTGCCTGTTCTGAAGATTTCATATAAATGCAGCTGTGCGCTCTGCAGCCTTTTGCAACCGCATTCTCGCTCTCAGCACGGCGTCCTCAAGGTGCACCCAAGTGGTGGCACATGTCAGGACCCCACTCCTTGGTAGGGCTGAGTCATGCACCACAATGTGGACAGCGCCCCAGAGGACACTAAGGCCCGAAGGACATCGGGGCATGGGTTTCTCAACAGCCCTAGGCCCAGGTACCCCTCTGCCCCAGCCACCCTGCGGCCCCTCCCAGCCTCATTTTGGCACCGATGCCGGCCTGAAGACCTCCTCAGCCGGCTATTTTCTGTTCACCATTTCTCTCCCACTAGACATCTGTTCCAGAAGGCCTGGGCGGCTCCCTTCCCGCTGCACCCCTAGGGTCTAGCCCAGGCCGGCACCTCCCGCCCGGGTGCTGGGGCTGCCTGTGCCCACGCTGCCTGCCTGCAGCTCTGAGCTCTCTGAGGCCATCTGCCCGGCATGTTCACCACAGGGGCCTCACCAGTGACTCCAGTGCGGAAAAGGGCCACGCTGGACCTCGAGCCCCAGTGCCTCTTCTAGGCCGGCGACAGTACCCCTCACTGGAGGGCTTCTGTCAACTGGATATGAGAGCACAGGGGGACCCCGAAAAACACCTGGAATTGTCTTTTGGAGGGCAGGCCCCTCGTAGCACAGGCTTTCCCTGCTAGGCGAGTGTTCCAGGCACCCATCGGCCTCAGCGTATTGGCTAGCGTTGTGAAAAGTTGTGTTCCGCTTTGGGGAATTTCCTTTTGGAGATTCTCGCAACACATTTGCCCGCTTCGTGACGGGTGATTTATGAGTGCACCTGCCCACACCTTGCTCAGCAGTTTTTGGTCAAAAATCTGCATGACCCATGCCCCACCCTCTCTACGTACCTGATCTTGTCCTGAGTGACATTTTCCCCCCCCCCCGGATGAAAGAAGTCCTCAAAGGGAAATTTTTTTGCTGATGTGGAAGAGCTGAAACAAACAATGGCAGAAGCATGGAAAAGCATCACTGCTGTTCCGAGCAGTGGACAAAGCATCTCAATAGGTGTATCGTACCAAAGAGGGCTTTGAAGGTGACTGCCGAAGCTGGCACATGTAAGAATATGCACACACGTTTTTATGAATAAATCCTGGGTTTTGGGTCCCCCCTCAAACACAGAGGACCTGGCAGGGTCAGCCCCTCAGCAGCCTCCCCCACCCACAGCGACTGGACAAGGGGGGAAGGGGATACACAGCGCTAGAAGGGGAGTTCGGGCCAGGCCTTTGGGGCTGAGGCAACACAAGGTCCAGATGAAAGCGAAGGGTGGCCACCAAGAAATTCACCAGTGGTGCCCAGGGCGAGGGGCGAGGGGCTCCACCCTGCGCCCCCTGGGGTCTTCTGCCCGTCCTAAACTCAGCTCTGGGTCCTTCTCGGAGAGGGTCAGGGCAGCCTGGGGGGCGTCGGGAGGAAAAAGCGGGTGGGGGGGCAGGTGACTCCTCCCCAACCACCGGGAGTCCCAGCCCTGCACGCTGTCCCAGAACTGAGGAACAGATGGGCAGGCCCCAGGGAGCGGGGGGATGGCAGGGAGGGTGGCGCCAGTCCCACGTGGGGGAGAACTTCCCTACTCCGAGCTGCCCAAGCACGGCCTGACTGGGAGGTGGTGAGCTCCTTGTCCCAAGAGGAACGCCCACCGGGCCTCCTGCAAAGGGGCATCAGGTGGCTGGTGGTCCAGGAGGCTCCCTGGAAGCGCTCAAAGCCGGGCCGCCAGCTGCTCCCCAGCCCTTCAGACCCAGAGGCAGCCACAGCGGGGGCAGGAAGGGGGCCGAGCAACCTCCCGCCCACCCACAGCAGCCTGGGCCCTGGGCCCGTGTGTCCCCCAAGGGCTGCCCTGGCCCACCCGGAGCCTCCAGCGGTCCACTGGCTCTCAAGGCACCACACGACCGTTCCTTCCCAAAACAGTGCCCAATGCAAACGCGATTTTCCTGTCGGGCCTGAGACAGACGCTGCCCAGTAGACTCCAGGGCCAGGCCTGCAATCTACGGGGCCGGAGGGGGGTGCTTGGAGGAAGGACCCGCCAGGAAGGAGGAGCCAGGGGTGGGGGGTTTTCTACGGGGGCTCATCCACCCTTGGAAACTGCCGAACCATCACGCACGCCTCACAGACAGGGAAACCGGCTCCCAGAGGCTGCCGTCTGAGAACAGCCAGCACTGTGGCAGCACTGCTGAGGCCCACGGGCAAACAGGCATCGTCTGACGGAATCCTTAGGATGCCTTGGGGGCGCAGAAAGGGGCTGAGCTGGGCTCTGAACTCAGGTCAGCCTGACCCCCAAGCCCATGTCCTCCCCACTTCGTCTGCCTCCAGCCTTCGTCTGGGACACGGAGGAAAAAAGGAGCGTCACAGACAGGCACTCTACCACTGCCAAGCCACCAGAACCAAGAAGCCCACACAGTTGGCACATTCTCCCTACGCCCAGAGAGGTTCAGCCACTTGCCTGAGACTGCACAGCTCACAGTCTACTGTTGCTGGGGTTACACTCCAGAGTGCCTGGCTCCCGAGCAGCTCTGTCCAGGAGCTGGCCCAGAGCCAGGTGGCCCTCTTAGAGTCCTGGGCCGAAGTTCCAGAGACCCTGCCCCAGCCCCCGGCGGCAGTCACAGAGCCCCCAGGCAGAGGGCCAGGGCTGGCAGCAGCTGGCGGCGCCCCTCACACCTCACGCTTTTCCAGATGTGCGTGGCCCCGGCCAGGGGCGACAGGCTCGCGCAGAGGGGAATCTGAAGACGCAAGCAGAAAACTATGTGCTGTCCGATCTCAACCCTCCAATCTGTCCCTGTGGCCGCCGCCAGCTCCGCCTCGGGCTGCAGACCTGCTGACTCAGGTCTTCCCTGGCAGCTGGGGGCTGGGATCCTGCGCTGGCTGGCTGGCTGGCCGACGTGGGGAGTGGCCTGGGTCCCCTCAGGGGCCCCCCACAGAATGGACAGGGCCCTAGAGAGTGCTTCTCCTGGAGCCCACCGAGGCCTGCCCTTCCCAGCTAACCACAGAGGTGCCTGGCATTTAAGGGTGCTAAGTGTGGGTTTGGGGCGAACACAGTGCCAATTACAGTGCCCACACCCAGCCTTGCCACTCCTTCCTCGCCGACAGCTTGGTGGCTACCCACCAGGGCTCACGACAGCTCTGTGAAGCTGCCTGCCTAGACTCCACCGCTACCACTGTCACAAACGCGCGGTGAGCATGCACCACGCTCCACGTGAGGTCCCACCCCCAGCCCCCCCAGGGAGCTGTATAATCATCCCCATCTCTTGGACGAGGAAACGGAGGCACAGAGAGACCGTTCTGCTGGGCGTTGTGAGGCTGTGCGGCTCCACCTCAGAGACAATCTGGGTGAACAACAGCTCAGAAGTGGGTGAGGGCTGGCCACCTCCTCCCGTAGAGCATGGCGGGTCTCCCAGTGCCCAGCCCTCTGCGTCCTGCTCGCAACCCCCAAGGTTTCCTAAGTGTCCGTCCCTGGGAACCTCAGGACAGAATGAGACTCAGGAAAGCACAGCTGTGGTGGGAAGGAAGAGCACACTGGGTGTTCACCAAAGCCCAGGGACTCATCCCTGCCCGGGCGGGCCTCCAAGCCACCTTCCCCAGGAGGTCTATCCCAGGGTCTGAGGAAGGGCGCGGGCGGCCCTTGACTCACTCCAGCGCGAACCCCACCTCCCTTCACTCCCACGGTCAGCCGGCCTCCTCCTCTCAAGGGAACACCTTTGCCCTCACGATCTGCCCAGCTCCCCCAAAACCTGCCCAGGCCCGAAGCCCACCATCCAGGCAGAGACACCTGTGGCCACTGTAATTATGGTTTCTTATGATGGTGAGAGTGAACTGCACAGCTTGGCTTCCCCTTTTCCTTTGACTGCCAGGAAGCTCAGTAGTTTCCATCCCAACAGAGGAACCTTAGGACCCGGCGTATCTCTAATGCGTCCTTTTTCTTTTTAAACCCTAGGCCATGACATCCTATTCTAAATCGTGTTTTTCCTGGTCTCAATTTTTTCCTTTTAGAGACAGGATCTCATGTTTCCCAGACCGGAATACAGTGGCTATTCACAGGTGTGATCACAGTATGCTGCAGCCTTGAATGCCTGGGCTCACATAATCCTCTTGCCTCAGCCTCTCGGGTAGCTGGGACTACAGACGTGCCACTGTGCCCCAAATAGGATGCCTTATTAATTATTTTATTTCCTGCAAGTTGTCACAAATATGTTGGGAAGGACGGAGGGAAAGGAGAAAAGGAAAAAAAGAAGGAGAAAAGGGAAGGAAGGAAGGAAGGAAGCTGTTTACATACCAGGCCGTGAGAACTGGAAGGGAGAAGGGGATCGGTCCATCCAGATCCTTTGTAAAGCCTCCCCACAGAGTAAAAGACACACCCTCAGGAGGCAGGCCAGTGCGAGGCCCCCTCCCATAGAGACGCTGCCTCTAAGCTCCCCCCACACACTCTCGCCCCGTCCAATCCCTTCCAGAGATGAGACCCCGGCCTCGCCCGAGGTCACGTAGGACAGGACGCCGCTTCCTGCTCCGTGGCCTGAAAGTTTCTGGCAGCTGCAGAGGCTGGAGCCACCTGGTAGGTGTCCCCAGTGGGGAAGGACTCTGCTTGACTCTCCGTCTCCACTCCCACCTCACAGGGCGGCATTCCCAAAGCCCCAACTGTCGCACAGAGGAGACAGCCTCTCGGCAGCAGCCGTGGTCCCGTCTCATGCCCACCAGACGCTGGCGGTGCGCCCGGTGCTGCTTCTGGGTATCGGTGACCTCGTTTCATCCTCACAAGAATCCCACAGGGACCTGCAGATGGCGGACTTCGGCCAGAGAAGCGACGCCACTCCGCACCACCAAGAATACCCAAGCCGGCGCTGAACCTGGGCAGCCAGGTGCTGAGGCCAGGCTGCACCCTCACGCGGAGCGGAACGCACGCGAGCCCCATTTCCACCCACGGCCACAAGCTCAGAGAGGCTGAGGGCAGGGCCAAGGCCACACAGCGGGGCTCAGCATGTCATGTCCAACAAACGCCAGTCCCCGTGCCCCCTGCGCCTGCCCCAGTGTGTCCACCCCCCTCGACGGGCACTGGCCCAGGCCAACCGCCACACACGCCTGAACGTGGTTCCATCCCTCCCCCCACGAGAGGCCGCCGTCTTTCCCAACCCCACCCCGCTCCCACCTGGACCCCGGCACCACCACGCACGCCGCCCGACCTGGTGCTCCCCCGCCCGCCAGGCAAGAGCCGGGCAGAGCCCCAGGTGCGCGTCCCAGGTACCTGAGGGTCCTCACGGAGATGCAGTACTTCCACATCAGGCTCCACACGGCGCTGCCATCACCCTTCATGCCTGGCTCGGGGCAGTGCGTGGCCACGGGGCCCCCCGCCGCCACCCTCTGCCCTGGTTCTCCTCCCAGCCCAGGGCGGCTCTCAGGCCATTTCCCTCTTCATGGCGGGAAGGAGAGAGAAATGGTCCCGAGCCCGGAAGAGGGCCACGGCAGGTCTGAGCCACCGGCCCTGCCGTCCCCGGCCAGCCTCTGCTGTCCCGGCCGGCGCCCGCCCCTCCCGGCCAAGCGGTCTCACACACCAGCCCCCGGGGCTTGTGCACAACCTTGCGCCCGCCTCCTGCCAGGAGACGGTGGTGGCTGCGGGCCAGGGGAGCAGTGAGTCACCAGGGCGGAGCGGTGAGGGGCGTCCACCCGGTGAGGGGAGTGCGGCTGCCAGGAGCCCAGGGGCTGGCCTGGGAGGCAGAGGCTTCCAGGGCGGGAGGGAGGGAGGCGGCGGCGAGGGCGGGCCACATCCTCCCCGTTTCCCCAGAGGCCTCAACCCAACACCCGCCCTGCAGCCCGCAGCCCAGCCCATCCGACTTGCGGGCCGGGGCCAGGGTGAGAGAGGGCCGCTCTGCCTGCTTGGCTCTGGGCGGACGAAAGGCAAAATAAAGACAAAACCAGGTATTCCTTGGGTGGCTGGCTGGCCCCAAGGTCTCCAGCCGGCGAGGGAGAGCAGTTTCCAGTGCTGAACAGGCCACTTCTTTGCCGTGTGGTGCTGGGTATGGCTGCCCCCTCTCTGGCCCGCGTGTCACCTGACCAGTGTGGGCTCACGGAGGTCTGGGCACCGGCCTGTGCTCTCCACAGGCCTAGAACTAACCCAACCGACACTCCCGATGCCCTTAACAAGCTGGGCTCGGCGACTCAGCCTGTAATCCCAGCACTTTGGGAGGCCAAGGCGAGGGGATTGCCTGAGCCCATGGGTTCGAGACCAGCCCAGGCAACTTGGCAAGACCTCATCTCTACAATAAATCAAACACTAGCCGGGCGTGGCAACACGTGCCTGTAGTTCCAGCTACTTGGAAGGCTGAGGCGGAAGGATCGCCAGAGCCCAGCAGGTCGAGGCTGAGGTGGCTGTGAGCGTGCCACTGCACTCCAGTCTGGGCAATGGAGTGAGACTCCAGCTCAAAAAAAAAAGAGGTGGGTTTTATGATTAGCTTTATTTTACATGTGAGGAAACCAAGGCAGGCAGGGGAAGTCACTGACCCCAGGTCACAGACCTAGGAAGCGGAGGACGTGGGATTTGAACCTGGGCAGTCAGGCTCTGCAGGCAGGACTGGAGTCAGAGTGCCAGCCCTATGTGTGGGGATGTGGCGGGGGCTGCGCCCTGGCGGAGCCTGGGCATTTCCAGGCTGAGGCCGCAGCTGGCACCCCCACTCTACTCCCGCCAGCTGCTCCCAGGCCCAGCCCAACACCGGCTGCTGGGGCTTCCCAGGCAGAGTCCCCAGGGACAATGACTCACAGACCAAGGTCAACGGTCACAGCATCTCCTTCTCCCCACCGCCGCCCCCAGAAAGTCCCCCAGGAGGGCAGGTGGGTCTGAGCTGGGCACCCTGCAGGGCTGTGGGCACCACATGCGGTCTTGTCTGGGGGTAGCAGGGCCTCCATTTCACCCGTGAAGAACCTGAGGCTCAGAGAGGGCTGTCACCTGCCCACAGAACAGCCGAGGAGGCGGGGCCAGGCCCCGCAGAGGCTGTCTGAGCCGTGTCTCGAGGACAAAGCCTCGCTCTGTCCCCAGGCCCCCACCCCGGCCTGCGCAGAATGGGACACACATCTCGGATTCCAGCCCGATTCCCACACCCGAGATTAGCAGCTGCAGGCTTGCCTGTTCCCCAAGCCGGGAAAGGCTGTTTCTCTGAAAGCAAGTTGGGTTTCTACAAGGCTACGGGCTCCCTGGGGGACTCGGGGACCCAGTTTCCTCTCCTTGTCATCACAGGAGGCTTCACAAGCCACCACAGCAGACCTGCACCTGCCACAGGGGCGACCCCACAGCACGCTGAGGGAGTGGCTGTCCAGTCTCTGCTTGAACACCCCCAGGGATGGGAAGCTCACCACCTTTCAGGACCCCCCATTCCATCATGGGAGTGGACTGACCTGCAAAGAACCTTCTCTTGGACATTGCTTCCCTGTCACTTTTCATACCGGCCTGGCTTTCTTGTGCCACCCAGAGGGAGGCCTCCACTCCAAGGCTCCTCTGGCCTGTCCTGCCCCAGCAGGGGAACTTTTCTCAAGAACTTCGTGGGTGGAGGCAGCCTCTGCTTATACACCTTTACCAGGCACCCCTGTATCCACACATCCACCCGCCCAGCTAGCCATCCACAGACTCACTCACCTCATCACACGTCCGCACACATCTCCTTCCTTCCGTCCATCCGTCCATTTGTGCATCCACCCATCCGCTCACCTGCCCCTCCACCCATCTGTCCGTCCACCCCTCCACCCACCCGTCCACCCATCCATCACCTCACTCACTCCCCTCTGGCCCGGCCCAGCCCCTTGTCCCACAGGCCCATGGAAGACGAGACCACATGACCGTGGCCACCACCCTCTCTTCCTGAAGCACCGGCCTCAGCCCTCCTCCCAGCCTCCCCGCAGCCCTGGGCCTCTCCCCTGGTCCCCAGTTTCCATGCCGGGCCTGTCACGGTCCCGGCCCGTCCAGTGCCTTCTGCCCCACTCCCTGGTCCCGCTCGGGTGGCCCGTGCTGCTCCCTTCCTCGTGTCTCCTGGGCCCAACAGCCCCAAGCTCTGTGCAGCCACTGGGACCTGGCCCAACACCTGGAATACTCATCGCCTGCCGGAAGGGATACCGGCTGCATGTCGCACACCTATGCCGTGCCAGGCCCCAGGTAGGATGGGCGAATGGCCTCGGGTGGTGCCTTTGGCCCTGGAGGCGATCTCAGAGAGAGGGTGTCGTTTTCAGGTCAGGACCCCCTGTAGGGATCCCTGTCACCTAAACCCCTGGAGGTCCTGGGTCTCACTTCTCTGTTCCTCCTCGCGGCTGCAGCCACCGGGGCTCACCTGCTTTCCAACAGAACTGTGTGAAGGCCTGCTTCCCCCACTGTACAGATAGGGAAACTGAGGCACTGGGGCAGGTGTGACCTTTCCAAGTTCCCACGGGGCATCACCTGGGTCTCAGAAGGCTGACGCCTTGGCTTGGATGGGAAAGCCTCGGGGATGGCCAGTCTGAGTCCGAGGCACAAAGAGAAGCACGGTGGCTCCCTGCCAAAAAAGGCCGACCCACGGCCACCGCCCACACACTCCTCCGTGGAGGGGCCCACGATCACCTGCTCTGTGGAGGCCCTGGCACCCCCACCCCCCTGTCCAGCCTGACCCCCAGCTGCCAACGCCCCCTGCCCGCACCGCCACGCCAAGCCAGGCCAGAGGCTGCCCCAGCAGAGGGCCTCTCGACAGGCCCGAGGTGGGCAACACCAGCCCCATCTTACGGACGGGCACACTGAGGCTCCGAGGGCTGCGGGTCTTCTGAAAGCCGCCCCACGCCTGCCGTCTTGCCCATGCCACAGCGGCAGCCTTCCTCCTCATCTCTGACTGCTCTGGCCCTGTGTGGGCCTCGATCCAGGCTCTGAGACTTAGCCCCGCAGGGCCACCGTCGGCAGGACAGGGCGAGCGAGTCCGCAGAGAGCCAGGAGCAGCTTCTGAAACACAGAGAACGCTCGGCACACATCAGCTATCACTCAAGAGGTCCTGGCACTGCTGGGCATGCGCTGGGGGCTCAGGGCCGGCTGCCTCTCCCCACAGGACACCAGGAGCCACAGCCAGCAGCAGGGGAGGAGAGCAGGCTGCCCGGGGCCGCTCACACCCTCAGCCGTAGTCCTCCCAGCCACAGGGCCCAAGCCGGGCTCTGTGGGAGCCGGCCGGCCCTCCACCCTCAGCCCGGTGACTCACACAGCCCTCCGGATGAAGGCCCCGCCGCCCCAGCAGAGCAAGGGAGATGTCTGCTCCCTGAGAGAGGCGCCGCCACCCTGCGCTTGGCCTGCGAGGGCAGGGCAGGGCTGCGGGAGGCCCATGCTTGAGGGTCCCAGCTAGGCGGAGCGGGGAGGGGAGGAGCCCCAGCGGCGGTGCCCCCCCCAGCCTCCAGGCCTCGCTAGCCTTGTCCCTCTGCTCGCCCGACGCAGTCCTGGTGGGCATCTGGGCTCGGGCCGCGGCCTTCCGGCTTCGGCCTCTGCTCCTCATCGCTCTGCCCCCTCCACAGAACGGGCACAGCTCAACTCCCTCCTGGAGGACTGGAGGGCGGGTGCGAGGTGCCCCCTCGCGGGCTGGGTCTCTGGCGGCCGGTCGGCGGTCTGCCCGCCCACCCTCCCA
>NW_007251346.1:238053-241467 GCF_000164805.1 Carlito syrichta | reverse complement strand
CAGCTGGAGGCCCTGGCGGGAGGCGGAGGAGACGGCGTCCAGGGCCGTCGCCACCTCGGTCCCTCCTCTCCCGGGGCCCCTCTGCAGCCATGGTCCTGCCGGCCGGCCCTCTGCACGCAGCCCTTGCTGTCCCTGGGCCCATGGGACCGCTCTGTCACCCGCCCTCCAGCCAGGCTGGCCAGGGCTCCCCACGGCTGCCAGCCCAGGTGGCACACCTTCTGCAGGCCCCCTCCGCCCTGCACAGTCAGCAATGCCAGGAAGCTTGTGTAGGGATGCTGTTTCCTGGCAGGACCCAATGAGCCCTTCTTCAGGGCTCAACTCCGAGGCCACCTCCTCCAGGAAGCCAACTGTTCATCTGTTGGTTCCTGCATCCAGTCAGCGCTGACTGATTGCCTGACTCTGTGCCGGGTGTCACTTGAGGACCTGGTGAGCCCTATGGGGCCGAGCGGGCGGGCCTTCTGGAGGGAGAAACAGCCAGGACCCAGAAAGCAAGCAAAAGTGGTTTCCGATGTGGACTGTGCCACGAGGAAGATGGAGAGTCAGGCCGTTTCTGTGGGTGACACGCTTCCCCAGCTGCCAGCCACCCCAGGAGACCATGCCGTCCTGCCCCGCACCTCGTCCTGGAGACTGGCCTGCTGCCACCCTGCGGGCGAGGGGTCTGCGAGTATGTCTCCCCCTCGAGGCTCTGGGGGCCTGGAGGCGGGGGGCAGTCTGTGGAACTTGGTTCTCTGCACACAGGAGCTGAATCAGCTCCAGGGCTCCTTGAGAGGTAGCAGTCATCTCTGCCCCCCCTTGGAAACACAGATGAACAAGCAGGGTCAGGCGCTGAGGTCTGATGCCCGGGACGACACCTAGACCCCTGCGCCACCCATCTGACTCCAATCCAAAAGAAACCGCCCGTCGTTCACATGTGCACTCTGCCTGTGGTGTCCAGAGCAGGGCCGGGCGGGCAGGCGCGCGACGCCCACGCCAAGCCAGAGCTTCAAAACCCCTCGCCGGCTGCGTCTCGCACGGCCCCGGCCTGGCCAGGGGAGGGTGCCAGGAGGCCCCCATCTTCCTCGTGGAAAGGGGAGGCCCAGGATCACGGAGGGCAGAGGTGGGCTCCCGCCCCTGGCTGCAGGCCATCCTGAGTGCCGCCATCTTGTCCCAGGCCTGCAACAGCCACGAACGGCCCCAGGACAGGCAGAGGCGGGACACTGACTCCAGGGTGGCGCTGGGGAAGAAGGAGAGAAGAGCACCCCCCTCGCGTCCACCACAGGGAGCGCCAGGGCCGGGGGGGGGCGTTCTCAAAGCAGAGCGAGAAGACATTCCTGATATGCCGGGCCAGGGGGTAAGAGAATGAGAGGGGCGAACGGGACACCAGAGGGATGGAGGTCCATCTCCAGGGGGCAGCAGGGCCGAGGGGACAGCGGGCGGGGAGGTCAAGGGCATGACCAGGTGGCCACAGCGGTGGGAACTCTGCCCAAGCGAAAAGGAACAACTGCTGCTCAGCCCGGTGGATGGCTGCCGTGAGGAAGGAGCATCCTGCCTTTCCAGGTGTCAGAAACCCAGATTTCTTACGTAAATGCACTTGATTTTTAGATGTTTGCAATGAATTCAAAGTTACAGGTTGCTCTCACTCCATTCAAATAAGCACATCTGTGAGCATCTGGCCCACAGGTCACTTCTTGTACCCTCTGCTCCTTCTCACTGTAAAGACTTGATGAGCTGCCGCCTCCCCCAGGAAGTGGTCCGTGATTGCTTCAGCTCCAGCGATGCCTGTGGCCCTCGCAGCCCCGTAGGGGCTCCAGACCAGGAGATACTTGAGGGTGCAAATGGGGCCACCGGTTGTTCATGCCCCAGCATAGGATTTGGCCCAGAGGAGGAGTTAATGAATGAACACCTGCTGGCTGAATGAATGAACAACTTCCTCACTTGATCTCCCTGTGTTCGCTCTGCTGGCATCTTCTGTTTCAGCCATGGGGCAAGCAGACAGTGCTGGGACAGTCAGGGTTCGTATGGAAGCTCAGAGCCGTGAAGCGACTCGCCCAAGGCCACACAGCAAGGATGCCGCAGACCTGGGCTCTGGGCCGGGGTCCTGACTCAGACACCCGCATCCCCTCCACGGGCCAAGGGGTCCTCATGGACCGCTCCTCACGGGTCTTCGTCCACAAAATGGAGAGACACAATCCACCTCCAGGGGGTTGAAGCAATCAAGTAAATGGAAGGCGCTGACGCCACGTGGACACCCTCCGTGAGGCGAGATGGAGGGCCGGGGATGCCCGGTGATGCCCTCTCCGCCGTGGTCTACACTGCCCAGGTGTGGCGGGGAGGTGGTTCCTTGTCCACGAATGATGGTGGCAATTCTCACGGTTCCTGGGTGTGTCCTGCAGCCAGCATGCTACGGGTGACGACCGCATCTCACGCCTGGGCCCACCCACGCCCCGGGTACTATCACTATCTTGTCTACAGGGCAAAGAAACCAAAGCACCTGTCCCGGGTTACAAAGAGCAAATGGCAGAGCTGGGAGCTGAACTGAAGCCATTTTGCTCTAAAGCACATGCTGGAACTGCCATGCACCATGGCTTTTCTCACCTTGTATGGAAGTCCGTCTCGATGTCTAACCTAAATCCCTTTTGCTGCAGGTTGTGCCTCTTCCCTAGCTCCTTCTCGGGCAAAGGAGAAAAGCTGCTCCCTTCAGCCCCCCTCAAGTGCTGAAAGGCGTGAGTTTTCTGGCCCTGGATCCCAACTCCCTGGGACCCACTCTGGCTCAAGGGCCCCAGATCGCACCTTCCCACGACCGCACGTGTGTGTCTGTGTGTGCATGCCCACACACGTCCAACAATCCCCTTCCAAGAGGACTCGTAAGCACTGCAGCTCCCTTGGCCAGGCTTTGCCTCCTCACCAGCCTCCCTGCCTCTTTCTCCGTCAACCACCGTCGCCGGGCTGTTTCCCACCCCAGGCCCATCCAGGTCGCCTGCAGCCTGAATCGTCGCCATTGCTTTCAGCCATTCACAGACCGTTCTCAACTCGTCCTCACCCACCTTTAGGATGCAGCCTCTTGTGGACCATTCTAGTATTTGCCTAATATTTTCTTGTAAAATAAACTGGCTTAAAAACTTGGACCCACTGTTGGGAGCCAGCCACGGAGGCCCACTGAGCATTAGGGATCAGGAAGGGCCGTTGACCCCGAGACCACCAGGATGCGTTCGGGAGCTATTGACCCCATTTCCTCCCCCCCTTTCTACTCAGCACTAAGCAGATTAAGCTCCTGTGAGCTCAAAACATAGAAACTCGGAGATCAGGGCGAGCACAAGCTAACTTTAGAAGCTCATGGCTCCCATTCTTCCACAAACTGCAGTTTCGGCTTTCACTCAACTTATAATTCAAACTCATGTCACATCTAAGAGCCTGAGTATTGGTCACAGGCTTCTG